>NC_139697.1:5332870-5410699 GCF_964188405.1 Protomyctophum parallelum
GTGTGGAGCGTTGTCCCGGCGTTTTTAGTGAGGGTACTTCCAGCTTCCCTGCGTTGGCTGATCTGAGTGCGCGGGAGGGTTTGTAGGGTTCAATCATACTTGTAAGATATGGGGGAGCCATACCTTTGGTTGCTTTGAATGCCAGCATCAGAGTTTTGTATTCTGTGCGGGCAGCGACCGGGAGCCAGTGGAGGGAGCGGAGCAGGGGGGAGACATGTGAGAATTTTGGCTGGTTGAAGACCAAGCGAGCTGCTGCATTTTGGATCAGCTGGAGAGGCTTAAGTGCACATGCTGGTAGGCCAGTAAGGAGGGAGTTACAGTAGTCGAGTTTTGACAAGACTGTTGTCTGGATTAGGAGCTGGGCTGATTCCTGGGTGAGGAACGGTCTAATTCGTCGTATGTTATAGAGTGTGAACCTGCAGGATCGAGTGACAGCTGTGATGTGAGCTTTGAACGAGAGCTGACTGTCCAGGACAACACCAAGATTCCTGGCTGTTGGGACAGACGTTACCAGGGCGTTGTCTACGGAAATAGTTAGCTCCCGCATAGGGCAGGACTTAGCTGGGAAGAAGAGAAGCTCAGTCTTGTCTGGGTTCAGCTTGAGATGGTTGGAGGACATCCACTGTGAGATGTCAGCCAGGCATGCAGTGATGCGCTCTTCCACCTGAGTGGTAGAGGGGGGGAAGGATAGGAACAGTTGTGTGTCATCGGCGTAGCAGTGATAGGATATATTGTGAGCAGAGATGATAGTGCCAAGGGATTTAGTGTACAGTGAGAAAAGGAGGGGACCAAGTACAGATCCCTGTGGGACCCCAGTTTGGAGGGTTCGGGGGGATGATAACAGACCTTTCCAGAAAACCTGGTAGGTTGGTTTGATGTTCCTTCTTGCCCAGAATAGGGATGCTGGGGGTTCCAGTGACTAACAAAAGTGGCATTTTAGGTTTTAAGCATATTTTGATTATCGAAATAATATTGTTAAATAAATAGTGCTGCACAGTTAATAGATTAATTTCACAATTTTAGCAAGAATCGTGCAGCACTAGTTGTCTGTCCAATACATTTTAGTTACTCTTGTGTTTATGTTGTCTGTTTAACCCATTCTGAACGGGCACCCATTTTGGTGTTGGCATCATGTCGTGCTTTACCTATTGAAAAATAGCAGATCTACAAGCTCATATCGCGCCACCGAGTGGCGCGATACGAGCTTGTAGGTCTGCTATTTTTGAAAAATCGAAGAGCGACTGACATTTTTTTAATCTGATCTCAGGTCAGAATGGGTTAATAATGAAACTGTCAGGATGTAATAGACATTTTTTTATTCTGATCTCAGGTCAGAATGGGTTAAAGCCACAGTAGTTGGCTCCAGGTGCCACATTGTGAATGTAGTAATGTTCAACAACTACAGACTAAAGACAGTAAATATTTTCATGGAAAAAAATGTGAATCGTGTGAGAATCGTGATCTCAGTTATTGTGGAGAAAAAAAACGAGATTCACATTTGAGCACGAATCGTGCAGCACTATCGTTAATCACAATAGAATCGTGCAGCACTATCGTTAATCACAATAGAATCGTGCAGCACTATCGTTAATCACAATAGAATCGTGCAGCACTATCGTTAATCACAATAGTTTTGTGCAGCACTATCGTTAATCACAATAGTTTTGTGCAGCAGCAGTGACAAATGATGTGGTTGTGTCTGTTTATAACTGTCACTGTGTCTGTGTTCTTCTGTCTCCAGTGGGTCTCAGTCTGCAGAACACAGGTGCGTTTTCCAATAATAAGATTATCATGTGATGTGATGTGTTGTCTACTTGTTTGTCTGTTTGTCTTTGTGTGTTTTATTGTTTAGTTAAGTTAAAAAAAAACGTCCCTGGTATGAGTCTAGTTGTGACAACTTTATTATTGACATATAATAGAAATACGTAGTAAAATGTTAGCAGTCCCCCCAGGCAGGCTGATCAAGGAGGAATACATCCATGACTGCATCCAGATGGACCTCCCGCCTGGCATGCACCCTTCAGACCACCAGGGGCCGCTGAAGTTACCCCCGACAGACCACTATGGACAGCCTCTACCCTCCCTACAGCTTCCCCCTGAGCCGGGCCGCGGCCCACCCCCCTCTGTGACCCTCTACCCTAATCTGCCCGTCTCCCCCACTGGTAAGGACCTTGTCATCATCAGGGTAATATTAGGGTTATAGGGCGATATGACCCCACGGTTATTTCAAACTGTTGCCTCGATTACAATTAGTGAACAAGTAGTTAATTAATTTCGTTCTATCCCATTTGATGGTTTTGAAGTGTACAGATACTCTGTATACACTTATACTGTATGTTGGTTTGTTTACTGTTGAGTGAGAAAACAATGTTGCACATTAACCCATTCTGACCTGAGATCAGATTCATACGAGGTTTCCACTGGGACACACACTGGTCTGATTAAGCTACCTGGCTGTGGGGACCGCCCTGAGGGTCCCCGAAGGGTCCCTGCTTTAAAGCGTGTTCTGCTGACCTCTCTCTCCTCTAGGCTCGGGGGGTCCGGGGGGCTCCATGCTCCCCATGCAGGGCGAAGGCCTCCTCCAGATCGCTTCCCCTCAGTCCTCCCAGGTGATGAGCCCCATGACGCCCACGCCCCCGCCCCCCTCCACCCCCACCCACGGACCCCCACAGCAGCAGGCTCCACAGCAGCCTCAGGGGTCCCAGTCGCAGCAGTCCCAAGCCCCCCAGCCTCCTCCTCAACCCGCGCCCCCGCATACCCCCGGACACAACGGCTACACCCCCTCCAAACTCACACCCAGCCAACAGACTGCCTTTCACAGTGAGTTACACAACTCTGCTACACACGTAACACACCTAGGGGCGGCGGTGGCTCAGTGGTAGAGTGCCTGGATGGTAACCGTAAGGTTGCCAGTTCGAACCCGGGCTCCCCCAGAGTTACTGTCGAAGTGTCCTTGAGCAAGACACTGAACCCCTAATTGCTCCTGATGTGCTAGTTGGTGCCTTGCATGGTTTCCGCTGCCATCGGTGTATGAATGTGTGTGTGAATGGGTGAATGTAATGCACAATCTATGTAAAGCGCCTTGGATAAAGGCGCTATATAAATGCACCATTTACCATTTACACCTAACACACACACACACACACACACACACAGTGACTTACAACTCTGCCCAGTGCCTCCCTGCTTGTCACTGAGCATCAAGGTTTGGATTGGTTCCTGCGACATCCTAGCGTCATTATCATTACTCACTACTTGCTTATCCCATTCTGACCTGAGATCAGATTCTAGAAATGTCTATTACATCCTGACAGTTTCATTATTAATCCATTCTGACCTGAGATCAGATTCTAAAAGTGTCTTCGATTTTTCAAAAATAGCAGACCTACAAGCTCGTATAGCAGACCTACAAGCTCATATCGCGCCACCGAGTGTCGCGATATGAGCTTGTAGGTCTGCTATTTTTCAATAGCTAAAGCATAACATGTTGCCGACACCAAAATGGGTGCCCGTTCAGAATGGGTTATAGAGGGTATGCGCAAGCATACAAGTGAGTTGCAAAGTGAGTTTTAACATTGTTTATCATCGTTTTAACAACCAGAGACTTTTCTGTGTGGATGTATTATGGGCTGTCGAGGCCAGAAAGTCCTTTTTTGACACTCAGTAGGCGTTCCCACATAACTTCCGGGTATTATGATGATGTCACGCGCATACCCTCTATTAGATTATCTAATAAACACTGATAACACACACACACACACACACACACACACACACACACACACACACACTGTGATGTACAGTACATTACATATGACTCATTGTAAGTGCATGATGTGTTAACAGCCACGTGGTCAGGCAGTAGCACGGCCTCCTATACTCCTGTAGGATCCCAGCCCAACGGAAGGAGTCACCAACAACCTCCACTCCACCATCCTAACCACTTCTGTAAGCACCTATTTTACTGTAAATGCATTATATACCTTCACTATATCATATCCTAACCACTTTCTTATACCTATTGTACTGTATTTCCGCTGTACATGCTCACAACGTGTTGCATCGCGACACATTGTGAGCTTATATATATCGGCTATTTTCACTAATTTGGGTCCCTTTGTCTCCTTTGGGTCTCAAGCTAAAGAAATTGGGAACCATTGCTCTATAGTAGAGCAACAGTTCAAATATGATTATGTTTTGGGTCTCACCGCCTGAGCAGGTCATTATTCCAACATTACATCCCATTATTCTGACGTTCCCGTTGGCCCCACTATAACTAACCCTATCCCTAACCCTGACCTCACACGGCACGCTGACCTAATGGCGTCGGAATTATGAGCGGACCCACTATTATTGTCCCTATTTACAGTTATGAATAATGAGAGCCTCGTGGTTGAGTTCAGCAGTAAATGTCATATGGTATAAAAAGCTTTATGGAAAAGAAAAAAGATCCTATGAAGCGAAATGTGTTGTTGATAATTCATTCATAGTTCTTTTCTGGTTGCTTTTCAGGGTCACAACACCACGGATCCAACTCGTTCCCTCCACCTGTATCCAACCACCCTGGTTAGAAAGACTATCTATGAATACATTACATACTGGAATAGTGGCCCAATAGTCAACTCCTCCTTCACATAGCACTGAACATGCTGTATAGTTGGCAGTGTGTGATACTCTACCGCTAATGGATTAACCCATTCTGACCGGGCACCCATTTTGGTGTTGGCATCATGTTATGCTTTAGCTATTGAAAAATAGCAGATCTACAAGCTCATATCGCGCCACCGAGTGGCGCGATACGAGCTTGTAGGTCTGCTATTTTTTGAAAAATCGAAGAACGACTGACATTTTTTTAGAATCTGATCTCAGGTCAGAATGGGTTAATCAGACCAGTGCAGAGCTACCAACCTGCACACATTTTGTGTACCAACCACGCAATTCTAGGTGTCTATACGCCTAGAATTGCGTGGTTGGTACACAAAATGTGTGCAGGTTGGCAGCTCTGCCAGTGTGTTGTCCAGTGTAAACCTGGTATGAATCTGATCTCAGGTCAGAATGGGTTAAGATGAGGAGATGATTGAGCGATGGTTGTCTTTGTCGTTGTGTTGACCTTTTGGCAGGTCCAGAGTTCTGGTGCTCCATCTCCTACTTTGAGATGGACGTGCAGGTGGGGGAGATGTTCAAGGTCCCGGCCAGCTGCCCCGTGGTGACGGTGGACGGCTATGTGGACCCGTCCGGAGGGGACCGCTTCTGCCTGGGCCAGCTGAGCAACGTGCACCGCACCGACGCCAGCGAGAGAGCCAGGTCCGTTTGGCCTCCTCTGCTCTCATTCACAGAGGCCCCTTTTCCCCTGTTCTAGACGTAGAAAGTGATTTTCCTCCTCTGCTCTCATTCACAGAGGCCCCTTTTCCCCTATTCTAGACATAGGAAGGGATTTTCATAGCATGCTGTTTGTTTCGACAGATGCTATAGGTTCATTGTTTACCTGGGCTGGTATCATATATAGTTTCAATGTGCAGTATGTTTAGATGTAGCGTGCCGTTTTGACAATTTACAATTTACAATTTAGGCATTTAGCAGACGCTCTTAATCCAGAGCGATTTACATTTAAGCAAGAACAAAAGCATGGGAATACATCACATAAAAGCATTTATCATGAAACATGCGTAAGCTAAGAGAGTAACAGTGGAATATCTATATAATGAAACTATACATACACTATACATATAAACTATACATATTTACTACTATGCTATACATATGTACTATGGTGTGCTATGACTATATACAATACAATTATAATGCTGTCTACATAACATAACATGCTATAAGTCTGTGTCAAATGCTATCTAAGTCAACAGAAATGCTATCTAAGGGGTTAGGGTAAGTGCTATGGGCCATGATGGAGTCTGAAAAGGTGGGTTTTGACAGATGCTAGGTTAATATACAGTATAATATAGTGTACTGGTATACTATAGTTTCAATGTACAGAATGCTATGTTTGTTGCAGGTTACATATAGGTAAAGGCGTGCAGCTGGAGTGTCGTGGGGAGGGAGACGTATGGATGCGTTGTATGAGCGACCACGCAGTCTTCGTACAGAGCTACTACCTCGACAGGGAGGCTGGCAGAGCGCCTGGTGACGCCGTGCACAAAATCTACCCCGGAGCTTACATCAAGGTGAGTCTCACTGTTTCACCCATCTGTCCATGTTACACTTAACCCTTGGACTGCCAGTCCCAATTTTTTTGTTTGGGTAACAAATTGGCATATTTTTAATTCATCGTTTTAACATACAAGAAAGATCTGGTGGATTGAAGAGATGTTTTTTTTTTTCATTCATTGCAAATGTATTCTCTCGATTCGCCACCAGATGGCGGGAAAGCACCATTATGCTGATTTTGACTTCCGGTTCAACGATCAACAACATCCTGTAGTATTTTGACCCTAGTCAATAGCTTGTCTGGTCCGGATTGCTAAGCTAATGCTATATTTTTCATAACTAAGTCAAATTAACCTCAAATCAACCCCAAAAGATCGCAAAATATCACATTTTTTACAGCGACGCACATAGAGACGGCGCGCGTGCACGATAGCGCACGATCACGCGGATTTCGGACGTTTTTTGGTAAATTACATCCAACATTAGTGATATTAGCGAAAAAAATATTAATTTTTGCTCTTTTGACCCCGCCATAACTGATATTGATTGTCATTCCGTTTTTTCCGTTAACGGGAGGTTTAGATTTTTCGATTAATTCCGTTTTTTCCGTGAATTGTAGGCCAAGGGTTAAGGCCTGATGTACATTCACCCGTCTGTCCATGTTACACTTAAGGCCTGATGTACATTCACCCATCTGTCCATGTTACACTTAAGGCCTGATGTACATTCACCCATCTGTCCATGTTACACTTAAGGCCCTGATGTACATTCACCCATCTGTCCATGTTACACTTAAGGCCCTGATGTACATTCACCCATCTGTCCATGTTACACTTAAGGCCTGATGTACATTCACCCATCTGTCCATGTTACACTTAAGGCCTGATGTACATTCACCCATCTGTCCATGTTACACTTAAGGCCTGATGTACATTCACCCATCTGTCCATGTTACACTTAACCCATTCTGAACGGGCACCCATTATGGTGTCGGCATCATGTTATGCTTTAGCTATTGAAAAATAGCAGATCTACAAGCTCATATCGCGCCACCGAGTGGCGCGATACGAGCTTGTAGGTCTGCTATTTTTGAAAAAATCGAAGAACGACTGACATTTTTTAGAATCTGATCTCGGGTCAGAATGGGTTCATCAGACGCAGTGTTTGTCCGGCGGAAACCTCGTATGAATCTGATCTCAGGTCAGAATGGGTTAAGGCCTGATGTACATTCACCCATCTGTCCATGTTACACTTAAGGCCTAACATACGTGTATGTGTACATAGCTGTATGCCGGTGTAGAAAATAGTGAATCTGTATAAGGTTCAAAATGTGTCTTTTCAGCCCGGAAGTCTTATTTTGAAGACCATTAACTTGCGGGTTGTGAACCGTGTGTGTGTGTGTGTGTGTGTGTGTGTGGTTCGTCCTGCAGGTGTTTGACCTGCGGCAGTGTCACAGACAGATGCAGCAGCAGGCGGCCACAGCGCAGGCAGCGGCCGCGGCGCAGGCGGCCGCGGTAGCGGGCAACATTCCCGGACCAGGGAGCGTGGGCGGAATCGCACCCGCAGTCAGTGAGTGTTTTCCATATTATCACCTGTTGTGCTTCACCCTCAAGATGCCTTAGTTTCCATCTAAAGACGGAGATAACTTCTAAAACTTCTCAGACTTTGTAGCCAATGTTATTTATTTAAGGAATGATATTAACCCATTGGCGTCATTTGGGCCTCTAGGGTGTTGCCATGGCAACACCCTAGCGATTTCATAAAAAAAAAAAAAAAGTCAATGATGCTTTTTTTTTTTTTTGTTGGTCAGGAGTAGGGGTGGGTCCCGAATCTCGGTACCAAGTATGTACCGAACCGAACGTGCCTGGGTACCGGGTACCCATTACAATAATTCAATTTCGGTTCTCTCTATTGGTTCCCACAGACACGCGGTCACACGCTATTTATTTATTTCTTCCCTTAATAGATGCGCAGGGAACAGAGCTGATCTACAAGCCTACACCGCGTTGCATCAGCGACGAGTTGTGGGCTTGTGGCTTGCAGAGGCGGAGCCATCTCTCTGCATGAAGTTAGTTGTTGAGGAGTAGAGACAGAGAGACGCGCTGTGCCTGGCACTGAGGCGACATCATTATTAAAGTTTCTTAAACGTAATTTTCAAGTAAAGTTTATGGGAGGAAACTTTTAAGAGGGGACAGGAATCTTGCGCCTTGTCTGAGTCTTCACTGCGCAGCATTGAATCAACATGAGACAAGGAGAGAAAGCGTCGGTGCACTCACTTCGAGTGCGCACCCGTGTGTGTGTGTGTGTGTGTGTGTGTGTGTGATCACGGCGTAGGGTCAGATACCCAGTCTAACTTCGAGAGGTGGCGAAAAAACAACAAAAGATAGCCTACTTTGGGCAGCCCGTGTGCATGCACATTTCTGTTAGTACAGTAGCAAACCAAGCCGCCTTTGTTTTCAATGATCCCCCATTGACACGCTGCCCCTTCCCCTTCATTAGCGATGCTAATTTACACAGTCAATCGTGTGTGTTGCTCTCAGATCTCAGACATGCTTTTATTTGTTATTGGTAATAAGAGAAGTAGCCTGTGTCCAAAACCGTTCCAAAACCGTTAGTAACACTATTGCCCTGGGTAAATACAGAATCGATATTATATAGATACATTTAAAATAATCACTATATTATCCACAAATGGCTCAATAAAGGAGAAGATGATATACTATTCATTATACATGTATTTAGTTTACAGTATACACTCTGCTCTGACATGCCATGCAGACTGTGCACCACATGATATTTTTTTCTAGATTTCTGACTTTGTGTTGCAGTGATGTTTATGTTGTGTAGTCTCTCAGGCATATTTGTTGTCATTGTCAGTAGTAGTAAGAGGTAACTGTAGTATCCACAAATGGCTCAACTGTTAAAGGAAAGGATGTTGGTCTACTCTATTCATCTGTCTTAAAGCAAAGTCTTTGTAATAAAAGCTTTGTGAAAAACAATTGACCTTAAGTTTATACCATTAATTTTTTTACTATATTATCCACAAATGGCTCAACTGAATGAGGAGGAAGAGGATGTCACACTATTTATTCATTACATGTCTTAAATTGACATTGAGCTTTTTTGTTAAACATTTGACCTCTTTTATATCATTTTGGAACCGAAATAGGGAACCGTTAAGAACCGGAATCGATAAGCAGAACCGGAATCGGTACCGGACTCGGAAAAATCCTAACGATACCCATCCCTAGTCAGGAGTGCCCTTTTCCTTTTTGCGTGCTTAAATAAACATCCATATTTTGAAAAGGCTTATGTTGTCTCAAGCCCTTTGCGCACATTGACACGTTACAATTTAGCCTTTAGACCCGCAAGAAACCGCAAAAAAGTAAGAAAAAACCCGATAAAAACCCGAAAAAATGCACGCGCGCTGCGCGCGCGTGCATGACCGTTCGCCCCCGCAACACCCTAGCTTTTGGTCTAATTACGCCACTGATTCTGACCTGAGATCAGATTCATACGAGGTTTCCACTGGACACACACTGGTCTGATTAACCCATTCTGACCTGAGATCAGATTTAAAAAATGTCAGTCAAAAATAGCAGACCTACAAGCTCGTATCGCGCCACTCGGTGGCGCGATATGAGCTTGTAGATCTGCTATTTTTAAATAGCTAAAGCACGACATGATGCTGACACCAAAATGGGTTCCCGATCAGAATGGGTTAATAGTTACAATTTAGTTAAATGATTGGCTGCCATGTGTGTGGGTGCATGCGTGCGTGTGTGTGTGTGCGTGCGTGCGGGAGAGAGAGAGAGAGAGAGAGAGAACCTCAAAACGTTTTCTGTTTTCTCGTTCCCGTCACAGGTCTGTCTGCCGCAGCAGGGATCGGCGTGGACGACCTGAGGAGGCTGTGCATCCTGCGTCTGAGCTTCGTCAAGGGCTGGGGGCCCGACTACCCCCGGCAGAGCATCAAGCACACCCCCTGCTGGGTGGAGGTGCACCTGCACCGCGCACTGCAGCTCTTAGACGAGGTGTTGCACACTATGCCTTTAGCAGACCCAGGGCCTGCTAACTGAGTAGCAGTTGGTTCTCAAAACGTTAGATATTTCGTCTTTCTTTCTTTCTTTTCAAGGACCCTGATAACTCTGACTAGCGTACAGATGGAACCAAATGCGAAGCCCTACATGTGTACGCTATCAGAGTTGCAAAGACCCGTAATGGTGCATTTGGTTCCATTTGTATGCTCTCAGAGTTACAGACACGTAATGGTCCATTTGGTTCCATTTGTACGCTCTCAGAGTTACAGACACGTAATGGTCCATTTGGTTCCATTTGTATGCTCTCAGAGTTACAGACCCGTAATGGTCCATTTGGTTCCATTTGTATGCTCTCAGAGTTACAGACCCGTAATGGTCCATTTGGTTCCATTTGTATGCTCTCAGAGTTACAGACACGTAATGGTCCATTTGGTTCCATTTGTACGCTCTCAGAGTTGCAGACCTTTAAGGGTCCATGTGTTACACTCTAAGAGTTACAGACCCGTAATGGTCCATTTGGTTCCATTTGTATGCTCTCAGAGGCACAGACCGTAATGGTCCATTTGGTTCCTTTTGTACGCTCTCAAAGTTACAGACCTGTAAGGGTCCATTTGGTTTCATGTGTAGCCTATACACTCAGTTACAGACCTGTAAGGGTCCATTTGGTTTCATGTGTAGCCTATACACTCAGTTACAGACCTGTAAGGGTCCATTTGGTTCCATATTTTGTACATTCTCAGAGTTTCAGACCTGTAAGGGTCCATTTGGTTCCATGTGTACACTCTCATAGTTTCTGACCTGTAAGGGTCTATTTGGAATGACCCAATTTGGGGGTCCCTGGACCCCACTTTGAGTACTCTTTGAGTACAATTCATGTTCCAATTCCAATCTGGATCAAAACGCCCACACATACTGTAAATCCTAGCAGATATGCACACAGCTACAACTCTAGTGTATCTTTGCTCCCGGACACTCGCTCCCGGAAATGTACAAAGAATATTTACGCCGCAAATACACACACACACACACACACACACACACACACACACACACGCGCACACACACCAAGAAAATGCATTTAACAATCAGTGTGGACAGCCTAATCACCCATGCTGTCACACACATGCACACGCAACATACACACACACACACACAGCGAACACACACACACTTGCAACCACTCTTAACCAAATCATGTGTGTGCGTGTACATGTACACACAGACATACAACTACTGATGTCTTTGACATGATGTGTCATGCTTTGCAACGGAGAGAGCAAGCTTTCTCCACAATCTGAAGCAAACCCGGCTGGTTTTGAATCCATGTGTCCTCTTTGTCCTCTTCTGTTCTACCTTTCAACTAACATGTTTGTATGCACTGTAGAAACCCAGACCCCCCCCTATATTATATGCACTTTGGTACTCCTTCACAGCAACATAGACAAAACCCTATGAACACACACACACACAGACACACACACGCACACACACTTAAAGCGACATGGCAGATCCAGACATGACAAGACAACTGAAATCAAATAACCGAGGGTCCATTCAGATGACAACAAATTGGGTTAGCTTAACCCATTCTGACCTGAGATCAGATTCATACGAGGTTTTCCACTGGACACACACTGGTCTGATAAACCCATTCTGACCTGAGATCAGATTCTAAAAATCGCGCCACTCGGTGTAGATCTGCTATTTTTCAATAGCTAAAGCATAACATGATGCCAACACCAAAATGGGTGCCCGGTCAGAATGGGTTAATAAACCATGATAACGATAAAAGCTGACAAGACAAAATGTCTCTCCAGACCCATGGGCCAAATTCCAATACTCAAATTCCTGCGTCCTCCGTCCTCCTGCAGCGTGACCAGAAATCATTCAGTTCCCTTTACTTTCGGGGGAGCCGAGAGTGAGGAGAGAGGAGGCTCGTCAAGCAAGGCTCAGCCAGGATACATCAAAGCAATCAAATTCCAATACCCAAAATCTTGGCCACTTCGTTCACTCACACTCGGTCACTCCGGCATGGTGGTGTTACGGTGAAATTGGTGACCTGCTGAAATATGTGACAATCGTGTGTAGACAATCACATAATGTCAGTGTCCGAATGGACAAATCGTTGCATTTTGTTATTATCAGGGTTACATTTAGCGGTATTTACAGTAGGCCATGTATTTAACCCATTCTGACCTGAGATCAGATTCATACGAGGTTTCCACTGGGACACACACTGGTCTGATGAACCCATTCTGACCTGAGATCAGATTCTATAAAAATGTCAGTCGTTCTTGTCGATTCTTCAAAAAATAGCAGACCTACAAGCTCGTATCGCGCCACTCGGTGGCGCGATATGAGCTTGTAGATCTGCTATTTTTCAATAGTTAAAGCATAACATGATGCTAACACCAAAACGGGTGCCCGGTCAGAATGGGTTAAGACCTCCATGTAAGTTATGTGAAGTCCACAAGATAGTCACATATTTTGGGCAGGTCACCAATTTCACCATAACGCCGCCATGCTGGAGTGAGCAAGTGGCAGAGATTTTGTGTAGTGGAATTTGGCCCAAGTGTATCCTTCATGACTCCTTTGCGGAAGTGTTTTCATGGGAAGGTGTGAGGTATAAATTCCCCTCCTCCACACCACAGTGATCCAGCTGTGTGACACGTCAAAGGTAATCGCCGTCGCTTCAAAATGACACCGACAAGTGTCACAAGGACAATTCATTAAAGCGAAACTCCATCCTCGCCTCCCCTCCTTCACTCGTTTAGCCGAACGGAGGACACGAGGATGGAAGTTTGTGTATTGGGATTGGGCTATGGCAGTTGGTTTTCAACCATTTTCATATCAAGGCCCATTATTTATTTGGCATTTGAGCCATGGACCACCGTTTGATGACATTTAGCCTAGCAGAACCAAAACATTTAATATTTAGTTTTTTTTAAAACTACTCTTGAGAGTGAAAATGAAAAAGGGCCCATCATTTAACTGGGGACCACCTGGAATCCCTTCAAGGACCACTGGTGATCCCCGGACCACTGGTTGAAAACCACTGGGCTACGGGAAGGTCAGCTGGTTTCAGTGAGTGACTAGTGAAGACGCGTGCTTGCAGCAGGTGAAGAAGGCCCGACCCACATGGACCCATACTGAATTCTGTCACCTCTGTTGCTTGTATTGTACTCTGCTGTGTGTGCATCTAAAAACTCAAAACTAGCCGTCATCGTTAGCCTCGTTAGCCTGGTAGCCCTCGCTAGAACCACTTTCAACCTAATTTATTTTCTTACCAAAAGATCTTTAAAAAAAAAAAAGCCAAAAACATTCAGCTTTAAAGTAGTGTTGTGGATATTCGTGATGAAACAGTGCTGCCGTGTATGTAACCAAACCTTTTTGCCATATGGTGAGATCTCACCAAAGCCAGAATACCTCATGATATAACAGTGCAAAACTCACGTTTTCGTTTTTTTTTAAATCTTCTGATGCTAAGCTTTAACGGGTTACACAGTCTATACATGAACAGGCTGACGTTAGCAGTGGTGGACAAAGTATACTCAAGTACATACTCAAAGTATTCAAAAATAGTGAAAATAACAGATGTGCAAGCTCACAATGCGGTACACAGCGTTTAATTTGTATTCCTGGAAAGTAAACAGTAAAACATGTTTATATTTGAAATGTCAAAACAACTGCTCGGAAAATGTACATTAAGTACATTATTCAAGTAAATGCACTTAATTACTGTCCACCACTGGACGTTAGAATCTTCATGATTGCAGCGCTCTAGTTCTTCAGCTTTAAACTTTCAAAATGTTTTGTCAAAAAAGGTCTTGTCAAGGGAATCAGGTTGGCACTGAGACACTAGCAAAGTGGTCTGTAATACCTGCCGTGATGACCCTGAATAATATGTCTTTTCACTAAATAATTCACTTCACTTCACACCATACTGTAGATGGTCATATACACAGACGCCACATTAGGCACTGGATCGTACGTCAATGTCGCCACCATATTGGTTCGGGCAACTTGGCCAAAACTCTACAAAACATTTTAAATGGTTCAAATAGCCAATATACAAGCTCACAACATGTCGATGTAGATGTCTATTTTCACTACTTTAAAATGTTTTTGAAAATACAAAGAAATACCTAAAAGGTTTAGGCATAACGGTTAGATGGGGCACCATTAACATACACATTTACAAAACAATTTTAAGAAAAATGAAATGACACCAATCAAAACATATAGACCAATTAACAGCAAACTATGTTTAGGTTTCTGTGTTCATGCTGTTGCAGTTCATTTCCATATGTTGGCAGCGTCACACAATGTTTCACCATCTGTGAAACAATCCAGGACATGAAATGCTTGTATAATCCAGACAAGAACAAATGCCTAACGTATGCTTCACTGATCTACAGTAGGTATTTTTGGTGTGACACCAAGTATATTTCTGTCTACACGCTGTGTGTCTCAGAGGTGGACTGTGGATCGTTCAAACATTTGCCTACCACTGATATCATCTGTGGTGATTTCACGATATCGTTGCTGGCAGTGGTGGAAAGTAACTAAGTACTGTAGCCTACAATTTAGATGTTTTTCTTTTTTAAATACTTTTAGTTCTACTCCACTACGTCTCAGAGTCAAATATTGTTACTCCACTACAATTACTTGATAACTTAATTTAATACTTTGATGATTTGGGATATTCTTACAAAACATACATTAATCACTTCGGCCCTATATATTCTTTTTGGAAATAGCCGATCTACAAGCTTGTAGATCTGATATTTATACTGCATAATGAGTACTTTTACTTTTGGTACTTTAAGTATATTTTGATGCCAATACTTTTGTACTCTTACTCAAGTAAAAGTTCAACATCAGAAATGTACTTGTAACAAAGTATTTCCACATTGTGAGTCAAGTAAAAAAAGAACGTCAGTACTTCTTCCACCACTAAATAAACTAATATCAGTATAGGCCAAGAATGTCCATATCGGGGCATCCCCTTGCATTATGTTATGATAAATATGAAATGTTTCATAGTTCATTATAAACATGTAATATTTACCATTTGAGTACATATAGCATCAGTGGAATGCAGATCGGTAAACTATGTACTCGGTACATTTAAGGACCATTAATTGAACTCAAGTTAAATTATTTTCGCCTTGAAATTCACAAATAAATGTTGCCTTTCATATATGATATTTTGGGGGATAGTTTTGCTTTTCCTTTGAGGACATTGCAGGCCGGATTACCATGATCCCATAGGCCGTTGGATCCGGCCAATCACTTGTGGCGTCCATAATGTTCTGTCCTCACTTTTTATCCCCAATACGTACATTGCTCAGCCAATCAAATCACCGCTATGGAGTGCTCAGCCAATCAAATCATTGCTATGGGGTACACACAAAGCTGGGCAAAGGAGGGGCGAGCGGCCCTCAAAAATCACTGAGAATCACTGCTCTATATTCTGACCCTAAACCGAAACAATTCACTTACCACTAGAAACAGCTTTAGTCCTCTCTTGTGTTTTAGCAACAGTCTTTGGACAGCTCATCCCATACCGATGAATCTACGGGAATAATAGACCATTCCACATGGAAAACCCCTCTCCCATTTCTCTTTGTTTCAAACATAAACTATATAGATAATATGTTATTGAGTGTGAAACCTAATCAATTTGGCTATTTTATGGGTATTGTTATTTCTATTCATGTTGTTATTCTGGTTATTTTATTGTAAAGACGTGCTGCTCTTGTAATGTTGGCTGTACATCAAAGTGAAATAAAAATACAGCATTGTCATTTTGATACAAACTTTGTGGAATGTGTTTCTGCTTATGATTGTGTATTGTTGTGTGTGGGGGGGGGGGGGACATACTGATACAGTAGGCCTAGATCTGGTCCATAGCTCTAATGGTGCAACACATTAGAGCTATGGACCAGAGCTACAGTAGGCCTACAGTCCAGGTGAAGCTGATCTGCTGATGAGAAATCTGTTCATGTGTAGAATATCAAACACCAGCATGTTTCTCTTGAATGTGAAGCTTGTGAGCTTGTAGATCATCTATTTTCACGTTTTGACATATTAATGGTCTTATATTTATCTTTCATTTTAGATGTATTATAAAGTCCCTTGTAGCTGAAGAAATGTGCAGAAATGTATGTTGTATAGGCTACACGTGTTTGTTTGTTTACTGTTTATTAAGAAAACAATGTTATGTTGCATATTAGGCTGTTCATCTGGGGACCAGACCCCTGGGTAACCCTCCACATGGCATGCACTGTAGTGTTAACACACCACTTGTTAATACAGCATTCAAGATTCAAACAAACCTATATATAATATTGCCTACGTGTGCAACATGGGCCACATCAAGTGATGGTGGTTGGCTGGTTGCCCATGCGTGTATGTATTGCATAGCTTACTCCGGGGCAGTAGGTGGCACCATGGTTACAACTTTTCCATACAGTTGCAATGCATATAAACTCAAAGAAAGAAGAAGAATAAACAGCTCTGTCTCCATTTTCATTCCCCCCACACACACACACACACACACAGCAGGCAGCACCATTTTACACACGAACACACGCAACGATAGCTCACTGTTAGAATTATTATTCACTCATTTACACAGTTTACGTTCATACACGACGACTCTGTAGCAAGAAAACGACGAGAAGAGAACACAAACCAAACAACGAGAAGACGAACCGAAGGCTCAACGCAAACCGCACGCCTCGAACGAACAACAAGTAGCTAGCCGGCTAATGCTAACACTAGCGCTGCTGGCTGTTGTGCTTTAAACGGTTTTGTTATTGTGAGTATGATGATAACTGTCGTGTTATTAGCCGTGTGTTTACATTTAAACGATGCAAGTGTTAACTTTTTACACTGGATTGACACCGGTTCGGGCTATAAAGGTAGATTTAAAGGCATAATACATAATGGCTGACTGTATGGAGGGCTAACTCACTCCACCCATCATGAGTGGTAGTTGATCACACTACTAATCTTTACATTTCATTATGTCAAATGTCAACAAATGGAAAGCAGCTGATACGGCTGGTTTATATTGACCATATCAAATCTCAAATCTGTCGTGAATTTGACCAAATCAATGACTACGTGAGGATATTGATCAATAGGTAGCCAGGTTATTTTATGTAGGCCCACTGTTTTCTTTTTTGTCAGGTGAAACCTGACTTTTTCACCCAACTTGAGTATTTTTTCCCTACGTCTAACACTTGGACATTAAGATACTTTATATATTCTCTGCAATAATGCTATTGATGCTTTCGCAAATTGTCAGAATAATGAGATAATAATTACTAATGTCTATGTCTACTAACAAGAACGGGAAAGTAAGAGCTTTTCATGAATAACGAAAGTCTTTAAAACCAGGTTAAGACATTACGTTTATTTGTTATATCAGTATCACCTTGATTGAATACTGTATTAACAGTTTGAAAAGTTAAAAAAGCACAAGACAATAATTGAAGACAAGATCCAAAATCCTAGATGTAATGTATCATAGCATATTATATGATAAATAAATACAAATCTAGAATAAGTGCACCTACAAGTAAAATGGTAAACTAATGTCAATGGCATTAATGGCAAAACAGTAGTGCAACATCAACTGAATCATTCATGATACAAAATCACTAATTGCTATGAATGACATTATTTGGTATGGGAATGGTATAGAATGCTCACCAATACCAGTATTTCAGGTGGTATAGGCAGTCGGGATAACTCGGAAGAGTACTTACTACGTAAAGGACAACTTTAGTTTTTTTCAACCAAGGTTCATGTTTTAGGTTATTAGAGAAACTAAAAGGTGAGTGTTATTTTTCTTTCATTTGCTGCATTCTTTTGTTTTGGGGATTTTTGCAGTTTTTGACAGGGGGGCGGGGGCATTTGAGCATGGGGCTAAATATGTATTTTTTTTACAAAATATTATGGCGATTTATTATTTTATTATTTACTATAGTCCTACTAAACCCCAAGAAATTACATCAGACCACAAAAGATTCACAGGATCTATTGAATGTGACAAACTGACATATTGAGCCTATACACACAGTATAAGCCTTCCCCCAGTAGGCTACCTTCACATTCAGTAGATCCTGTGATCTTCTGTGGCCAGATGTAATTTCCTGGGGTTTATTAGGACTATAGTAAATAATACAAAGATAAATCACCATCAAATTTGGTAAAAAAAAATACACATTTAGCCCCATGCTCGCATGCCCCCGCCCCCTGTCAAAAAGAGCTAAAATCCCTAAAACGAAAGAAAGCAGCAAATGAAAGAAATTTAACACTAACCTTTTAGTTTCTCTAATAACAACCTAAAACATGAACCTTGGTTGAAAAAAACTAAAGTTGTCCTTTAACAACGGCTTGAGTTTTCCTGAAACTGAATCTTCCATCAAAGGTGTTACTAATGACACTTAATGACACTAGTTAAGGAAGGTTTTGTTAGTGTTAACTTGGCAACATGCACATAGTACTGGCCATGACTGTTTGATCTGAATAGAACACAACCTTCATTAGGTGCCACTGGCAACGTGTGAAGGAATGAACATTACACTGCTGTGTCATGCCAGTGTGGTTGCTGTGAAGAGTACATCAGTGGGTCCTGATCCTTTTACCTTGAGACCCAAACTCTGGACCCAAACTAGTGAAAATAGCAGATCTGCAAGCTTTCAACACGTTTTTTTTTTATGGAAATGTTTATTTATTAAATATTTAGAAACTGTCAATATACCAAATACACATTTTAAAGTGTATTTGGTATATTATGTGTATTATTATCTAAAGTCTAAATTCTAAAATATGATATGTGTTCAACTTTTTGGTATAATGGTATGGCTGTTTATAGGATATCAGATATATGGAGATTAGTTAATTGACAGAAATTGCTAATCTATGTTCTGGGTGTGGCTCACCCATTATAAAAGGGAGTCTTCAGGTGAGGAGTCGCAGTGTTTGACTTGGAGCTGACTAGTACAACACTAAAGGCTCATACATAGTCTGGATTTTTGGTGGTGGGACTACAACATGACGTCACGAGCCGCGGTGAAGAGCAAACCACCGCCACCGCTCCAACCCTTCTCTCTCTGTTTTTACTCACCACCGCTCAACGTTATTTCAGCTCCGGTGGTCACCTCACCACCGGAAATCCAGACTATGAGTATGAATAGGCCATAAGGGAGAGCTGCCAGGGCCGTCAGGTGTAATGTTTAGCCTGTTTAAACAGTTTCTCAAGTTCTTAGTTTGTTGTGTTTATTTAGTTTAGCTGTTCAATTGTTCATTTCAGATTTTGAAGTAACTTTTGGCCAGCCTTATTCATGTTATTGTCATTGTCTGCCTATGCCCACTGTGTATATGCTGCTATTATTAGGTGTTTGTGGAGGGAAATAAACATAAAAAACCCTGTATTCCTGGACTTTGAACTGTTCTTGGAGCCTTGACCATCGGCCAACTTTACAGAAACATTTTGGAATTGTTTTTAATAGATGAAACGTGATTTTATTTGTCCTCTTTTGAACGGAAAAGAAAATCGATATTTAGTCGCAACCCATAAAAATTGGTCAGCGAGACTGCAACTGAATGTTTTGAATAAATTATGTAAATGGATGAACCCCATAAAATTAATTAAATTAAAAAGAACATCTATGAATTACTTAATGACTTAATATAGGATGGTTTCTGCGTTGCTAACGTCATCTTTTCCCCTGCTTGTGTTGCCTTTTCCTCTAGGAATCTGCCACTGACCGAAGCTAAAATGAGTGCCACCTCTTCTCAAAAAGTCGTGCTGAAAAGCACCACCAAGGTTTCCCTGAACGAGCGGTGAGGCGCTGCACCCTGTCAGCAACAATTATTGATCCAGATGTGAGGGGAGGGGCCAGTCGTTGGTTCTGAAGGCTCTGGCGCTGCCTGGCTGCGGAGAACTGGACCCGACATGGATGTGTTTCTGCCCATGCCTCTTATGTGTGCACTGCCCTGTGCGGAATGTCTGGCCACTCTGGCGTTGCTAGTTTGAATGTAATGCTTGTTTTGGTCAAACATCCTGTGTGAGCAGTGCACACATGATGTCATGAAAAAAAAGGTTAAAAGGTGATGTTTGGTAAACACAGCAGTCCCGAAGAGGGCGATGCGGCACAATTTGCCCCTTTGCAAATGCCTTGGCACATGCATTCCATTGCATATAGGGGGGGCATAATGCTCTTGAAATACAAGAGGAAAAGAGTGCCTCCAGATCCAATGAGCAGGTGCTTTTTTAAGAGTGCCAATCTGAAATCACAGGTTCAGCATGTCTCTCTGTCTCTACCCTCATCTCGCTCCTCTCTACTGGACGTCTCTTCCAGAGACCCACTCGGCACCCAGTCCTAGCTTGGACGTGACCCACAGGCGCCTTCCCCCACCTCTTTCACCCAACGACGCCCCTGTGTCGCACGGTCCGGGCTGTAAGTGGCTGGGAGGCCAAAACCAAGCCACCTCTTGCCCGGGACAGCCTGCCCTGCCAGCTGAGCAGGGTGATGGGTTTGTCTGTAAGTGGCTGAAATCACTCTCCTGTCCTCTGCCTCTCTCTCTCTCTCTCTCAATCTGTCCTACAATCTGTTCTGTTTTTTTTATTTTTGTTATTTGACAAAATGTGCTGAATTACTGCTCAAAAAGGCATTTGGCATTGTCTATGCATTGAGAGGGAAAACGTAGCGACGAGGTGCCAACAAGGTGGGCCATAAGTCTTGCATTGACACAGAGAGCCGCCAACATCCATGGTAAGCCAAGTGACTTGATTTGGAAACCCCTCCCTCCCTCCTCCTCCTCCTTCCTTCTCTCTCTCCCCCCTCCCTCCACCCTGAAGCTTCACTAACATGCTGAAGAACAAGACTCCAGTGACAGCGGTGAGTGTCAGAGCCACCATGCAGCAGCAGCACATGGCCAGTGCACGCAACAGACGTTTGGCCCAGCAGATGGAGAACAGGCCCAGCGTGCAGGCAGCACTGCACCACAAGCAGGTCAGATTACTAGGGTTAAGCTGAATTCCAATTCCCCAAATCTTGGCCACTCGCTGTGTATGCCACGCTATTGAGCCCATTTGATACTATTCGGAGACCCGAATCGACAATGTACAGTCCTGTGTGTAACTCGGTAGTGTACAAATGGAATCGATCAAACTGCACCCATATTATGTCTGTCAACCCCATAGCTCAATGTCCTCGTTTCCAAACGGTAGATTCATTATGGAGACACTAGAGGGTGCTGCTATTCTGCTGAATCTTATGTAAACGTGAGAATCAGAATGTTCTTGCATACTGCAGCTTCACTTTACTTCAAGCACTTAAAGGTATATTCAGTGATTTCACTCAAAGAACCGCAGGTTTCGTTTTTGGCTGTGGGACCCAGCCTTTCGTCCAATCAGGATAGAGAGTCAAAAACGAAACCTAAGGTTTTTTGACCCCCAGGGGTTAACTGGGGACAGGGAGGAACTTCTTATATGGTCAGCACACTCTATAGTAGAGAGGATTATCACAACAAAACAAAAAAATAAGTGATATTTGAATTAAGTGAAATCACTGAATATACCTTTAATCGCCACTAATAATATAACTAAAATATATAGTCATTCTTGGCAGCATTACAAAACATTTAAATTTAACTTCCTGATACCTGCAGACACTGAAGACAAATATGCTTTACTGAAGTGAAACTGCAAAGATTTATCTAACCCAAGTTTATAATCACATTTTTGCTCTTCTAGAGGAGAGCAGAGCTACGTTGCACTGTGCAATGCCTATTTTTGAGGCGCATGTCACAGGGAATCGCTGGGAAATCGAAGCAGCTTTGACAACTTTGCCGTCTTGTTTTTAATGTACTTGAGATGGTAGGGGTACCAGATCTAAACACTCAAGTGTCGCATCACAAGCTTGTAGATACCACCATTTCCCATTGATGTTGCGACGGTGTGATATTCAGCTTAAAAGTTAAGACCACTTGAATGTAATGTTGTGACGGTATGATCTTCCAGAGTCTGAAACAGCGTCTGGGTAAGAGCAACATCCAGGCCCGTCTGGGCCGTCCCATCGCCTCTCTAATGAGAGGCGGAGTCAATATAGGAGGACGAGGAGGCATGAGGGGGCTCCGAGGAGGCCTGAGAGGACGCATCCGAGGAGGAGCCATGAGAGGAGCTCTCTCTCTAAGAGGTGAATACTATGCATCTCTGAGAGTCAGTGGTTGAAGTTTATTTTTTTGCTTAACCCATTCTGACCGGGCACCCATTTTGGTGTCAGCATCATGTCGTACTTTACCTATTGAAAAATAGCAGATCTACAAGCTCATATACGAGCTTGTAGGTCTGCTATTTTTGAAAAATCGAAGAACGACTGACATTTTTTAGAATCTGATCTCAGGTCAGAATGGGTTAACTCAATCGGTTCGGGCCACTACACTTCCTTCACACCTACGTTTCACCGGTGAACCAACCGAAATATGGAGATCTGTGTCATGAGTTAAATGCCCATATGGGCATGACTTCTTTTGTGGCTACCCTTAACCCATTCTGACCTGAGATCAGATTCATACGAGGTTTTCCACTGGACACACACTGGTCTGATGAACCCATTCTGACCCGAGATCAGATTCTAAAAATGTCAGTCGTTCTTCGATTTTTCAAAAATGGCAGACCTACAAGCTCGTATCGCGCCACTCGGTGGCGCGATATGAGCTTGTAGATCTGCTATTTTTCAATAGATAAAGCATAACATGATGCTGACACCAAAATGGGTGCCCAGTCAGAATGGGTTAAAGCTGCTATAAGCAATAAGGTTGGACGGTTTGGGACATTTTATTGCCAAAATACCCTGTTTTTTTTTCCGGTTTTACCGTCTAATTAATTTTAACGTGTCCATGCGTTCGCATTACTTCATTTTGTTAATCAGAGACTGCTATTACAGTCTTATCGCCACAAGATGGCCCCTTTCGCTATTGTAATGTCTCGTCAGTCATGTTCGCCTGTCTTGTCCCTCTCTGCCTACCGTAGTGTATACTGTAGCAGTGTAGCCCCCAGGAACAGGCAAACAGCGTTGCCTCAATGCCTCTTGCCTGGCTGGCTGCTCCGAGTTGATATCAATGATTATTTTACCCATTACATTAGTATCTTATGATGTGACAGAAACGAGTCATGAACGCATCCATAATCAATGCGCGACGACGCGCTGTAAGCTTGTAGATCGGCTATTTTCTGCACGCGCTCCGCAGTACGGCGACGTATAATTAATTCTAGATTGGAAGTGGAGACGCAGCCGTTGTCTCGCATCAGATTATTTCAGCATGATCAACTGAGTTTAGTTCATGCCTCACAGAGAGTGGGCCAGTTGCTGTTGCTGTCTTGCTGATAGGAATATTTTTGCAATGCTGAGCTGCAACGAATCTGTTCTGTGACTGTCCCATCATAGCTCTGTGTCTGTGCCACAGCAACAAGTGATTTTGTGACTTGACGTAAACCATACAGCGCATGCAGCGCATGCATACACACATGTCGGTAACTGGCACAAGAATTTAGTCAGACACAGACGGACGGATGGATCATGCGATGCTGCCATTCTCCACTGCTTCCGTAAACCGAAATATCGCACAACCTTAATAAGCAATATGTCAAAATTGTAATGACCTTTTTAACAGTATGTTTTAACAGCGGGAGAGCATCGGCTAATCGCACGTCATCGCCCAAAAAGATGAATTATTTTTATCTTTTCGGGCAACGTTGGCTCGCCCACTTTTCGACTGTCGCTCCTTCGCCTGCTATCGCCGGGTCCCATAGACAAATAATGCACTTCGTCTTGCTGTCGCCCGCTGTTAAAACGTACTGTCAGTTTCACTACCAACGCCTCCATGATTATCGCTCGATTGACCGGCTGCTACCACACGGGGGTTAATCAATGCAATTCACGCCACGGTGGAAAACCTCCGCCGTTTTCAAGGCAGTCGAGCGATATTCATGGAGGCGTTGCTAGTGAAAGAACGGGCTCGGACGTCGGGTTCTCTGCAACACACTACAGTGCTACCGGGTGTTTCAATAACGAGCGATGATGCACGCAAATCAATGACCCATCGTGTGTGCAAACTGCAATCGTAAGGTGTTCAGAACTTAAGGGAAACATGATTTTACCAATACCACCACCAAAGAATCACTAATGTATGGAAAAACATGCAGTGTTGGGGGTTTTCCCTCTCACGTTTCACGCATCAGGTCATGGTCTGAAAATCATTTTCCGTCTTGTTTTTTGTTTTAACCCCTGGGTTATGGCGGAGTCATATAGTGACAGTGTGACATCGGAGGTCCACTGAACCTCCCTTAGCCAATGTTTGAGCAGAGATGAAACATTGGCTAATGGAAGACCATTGTCCAACTTTGTGTGTGAGATGTAAACAAACGGTGCAAACGCAAACATTGAACGCCATTAACCCATTCTGACCTGAGATCAGATTCATACGAGGTTTCCGCCGGACACACACTTGTCTGATGAACCCATTCTGACCTGAGATCAGATTCTAAAAATGTCAGTCGCTCTTCGATTTTTCAAAAATAGCAGACCTACTAGCTCGTATCGCGCCACTCGGTGGCGCGATATGAGCTTGTAGATCTGCTATTTTTAAATAGCTAAAGCATAACATGATGCCGACACCAAAATGGGTGCCCGGTCAGAATGGGTTTAACAATAAAGAGACTATGACGTAATGAGGCACATTACCCTTCATTGTCAATGGCGTTTACAAAACAAACATTGAACTAAAGACAAACATTAAACCTGTACATAGGAGGAGCTAGCGCCCCTCAAAAATAACATCAGTTTTAACTAGAATATCTGTACATCGACACTATAAACACTATAGGATGCCAGATCAATAATGACCCGTCTACATAACATGCTATCCAAATGTACATGTTTTAGCCTTTGCATAATTATGCAAGGCTAGGGCAAGTGCTACGGGCTAAGGTGGAGTCTGAGGAGTTTTCAGACTAATCCTATGTTGTCCTTGTCCCTACAGGCAAGAGGCTGTCCACAGGTGTACAGATGATGCAGGGAGGTCGTGGGGGCCCTGGGCGTGGGGGTCCCGGGCGTGGGGGCATGCGTAGAGGCATGAGGGGACAGAGAGGAGGAGGAGGTGGTCCCGGTCGTGGAGGACCCCTCAGAGGAGGAGGAGGAGGAGGAGGGAGAGGTGTGGGAGCCAGAGGTGAGAATGATGGAACTGCCAATTTTACACATGTCTGTCTTCTAAATCCTAACTGGCTGGAATAACGTGTTCTTTCTTACGTCCTACCGGGGAAACTGTCGGGATAATAAGTGGCCTGCTCACTCCTCATGCTGTTTGGGGCTCTCCCCAGGTTGGCAGACGGAGGGAGAGTGATTACAGTTTAGACAATTGGCATCGGGTGTTAAATGGGTTACAAAATCGTGGGATAAAACTTTAAAGTGAATGAGTGGTGCTCAACTTTTCATGTCAAGGACCCCCAAAATGATTTTGGTTGCAGACTGCCATCTCAAAAATATTTTGTTCAAGGGACCCCTGGAACAAAAAAAAGAATAGCTGACAAGTTCATAGTGTGGCACAAAGCGATGCGCTATGAGCTTGTACATGTGCTATTTCTGAATAGCTAAAATGTAAAATGACACGGTTTTAATGGGTTAAAAGCACTGGTTCTCAAACATGCGCTCCAGAGGCCCTTGAGGGCGTTCCAGGCGGTCCCAGGCTTAATGATAGACGGTATGTAACCAATTAGACCCTTACAGGTTTTTAACTCTTAAGACTGTACTACACTGTGTACACAGTCAGAGATGCATTAGGTATTATGGCCCAAACAAAAAAATCTTTCAAGCTTTTGTAGAAAGCCCCCCCCCCCCCCCATTATTCTTCAGGTGAATAAATTAATTCATGCGGATTATACCGATAAGGATAATGGGAAATAATTGCAACCAGGCGTTTGTGTCATATTATTTGTGACGGGGTTTAGTAAGACGTCTGGTCTGTTCATGTTGTGAATACCGAAACGTCTGAAGCTCATAATTCCCGTTTTGTTTTTTTTACGATGTGCAGGAGGTCGCGGAGGACTGCGAGGCGGGCGCGGCGGCTTCCCGGGCCGAGGCGGACGTGGTGGTCGCGGGCGGGGGGCGGCCCGCGGAGGAGGTGTGGGCCGCCCGGTGGTGACCCGGGAGCAGCTGGATAATCAGCTGGACGCCTACATGTCCAAGACAAAGGGCCACCTGGACGCCGAGCTGGACGCGTACATGTCCCAGGCAGACCCCGATGCTATGGAGTAACCCCCACACACCCCTTATAAGCCCAGATCCCACAAGACGACGCCCCTCTCCACTTAGATGAAGCTCTGTCAAAGGGAAGCGGATAGTTTTTTAATTGTTTTAAGGACCACGTCACCCATTTTCAGTCATATCTTAATGTAATTGGTCCTCATTAATGCTCATCGGTCTCAGAGGAGGGCTGTGTGTGTGGACTGTTTCTAGTGCCTACCTGTGACGGGTTTGGCCATTTCAAAAATTAGATTTAAAACTATTCAATAAGTTCTAATTCAGCTTGCTACATTGCTACGAAGCCTGCTGTTTTTATTAGCTTGGTATAACCATGTTTCTGAAGTGTCCACAGCCCACCAATGAGACACGGCGTGAGTAGATAGATATTATTATTATTGGTATTTGTGTAGACCATCTATATGAAGATAAGGTTGAAAATGGGTGAAGTTCTCCTTTTAAAAGATGCACTCACACATAGTCACTACGCAAACCTGTCCAAAATAACAAAGGGATATTTAGGTGAACATTGTTGTGACGCCTGCTTCACAGTAGAGCCCGGCCGATGTACCAGTCTGGCCGATATATTGGCCATTACTTGATTCTTTTTAAGACACAGTATGTTCTGATTTGTAACTACTTTCAACTTTGGGAGTCCCTATTTTGGCCATGTCTTTTTCAAAAATCTTTAACAAAAAAAAAAAAACTCATCTGCGACAATCGGCAAGATGATACGTGTCGCAACTAAATTTGTCTTTTTTTTTTGTGGTTACAATTGCCACAAACTTAAAAACACTGTGTCCTCATGTGTCTTAGGATTGACCCATGTGAACCCAGCCATTTACAGTTTGCCAATCGCAAGTCAAGGACAATGGTTCTCAAAGTGCAGAGCTAAAAAACAAAAAAGGCTGGCTGTCAAACTGGGAGTCATTGAAATGAAAGGAAGAAGTTTGAGAAACGCTGATCTAGGACACTTCAATCTGTCAAAAGTCAGGCACTAGTTCAGGTCAAATGACCCACATGGGTGGCTGATATGGGGACACATCAGGTTTGAAGTGTGAACAACAGAATTTTGGCTTTCAGCACATTGTTTTGTGCAGGAGCTCACTACTCAACGCTGGTCTCGTTAAACTGATTGTGCAGCAGACATTGCATTCTTGAAGGACGCCGCGCTCCACAGGCCTTCAACTGACCAACTTTCTCCTCCCAAAAAGGCTCTTCCCATACAAGGCTGACGTTTATTTTTATAGGTTGAAATGGGAATGGTTTATGAAGATCCAAATGGTTTGTCAGATTGTTTTAATGCTCAGGCCGATGTGGCGGCACATTTTCCATGTTTCACCTGTTTTAATCGAACGTGTCAAAAAGAAACCCTTTTTTTACCCTTTTTTTTTCGTTGCTGCGATTATGTTGGTGTCCGTTTTAACCATCCTGAAAACAACAGCCATGTAAATTATTTGTTTAAAAAAAAAAAGATGTACCAATGTAGGTCATGGGAGTCTTTAATGATTTGTTTTTTTTTCCTGTATTTAAATATTTTGAAATTCAAAGTCTAGGTCTCGGTAATGTTTGAACTTCCATATCTTCTACCTGTTTGCATTCTAAAGAAAATATTGATAGTGACATGTACTGAGAAAACTTCATGTTCCATGTAACTGTACCAAGTAAAATAGGTTTTAAAGAAAATGTGCAAGTGCTGGCATTTCTCCTTTTCTTACTGACAGTTCAATATAAGTGAAGGTTGAAATGTATAAGGGGTCTAAATGGGTTAAAACGGGGGCATGTGATATGACCTTTTATGGAGTTGTGGGCACCACGTCACATGAAAACGTGTGACTTCGGTACAAACCACTGTTGCAGAGAATTAGAGTGATAATTCAGTCTGACCTCAGAGAAGATGGACATTACTAACATAATCGACGGTGTCGTCGATGTTCCAGAGCTCCACCAATTACCAAAAACTACACCACCCACTTCGAGAGCCAAACGGGGGTCCTCAAACCGGGAGAAAGTGGAGGTCTATAAGACAGACTATGACCGCCTGCTGTCGGAGAACGAGTCCCTGAAGGAGAGCAACGCCAAGCTCACCCAGATCATTCTGAAGAACGGCCAACTGGAAGAGGAGAATGGGGAGCTGATGGCACAAAGGCAGTGTTTGGCCCAGGAGCTGAGTTTCACCAGCAACGCCACAGATGACATGGACTTCTGGACAAATGGCAAACGAGGGAAGATACCGGAGCTGGAGCAGCAGTCCCGACCGGGACACGGCACAGACGAACCAGACATCTGCAAGAACTGCAAACAGGAGCTGGTTACAGAAAAGCAGTCTTTTGCGGCGGAGCAAAGCTTTTCCTCATTAACCTTTGCTCCTGGCAGCAGCAGCAAAATGGATGAAGCAGACCTCTTGAAGAGACCACTGGAAGAAGAGAAGCATGACCTGTTTGCTCACTTGTTTTCTTATTTTCTAGTGCTCCTATTTGCCCTGAACGTTTCGTTTATTTGCTTATATCCTGATCAGGCCATTCAATTCATGGAGGATGTGATGGCCATCACAACGACCAAGTTCCAGGAGGTGAAACATTACTTCTTAAATATCTTGCAATAATAACGAATAATGGAGGCTGTGTGCCTGGAAAAGCGCACGCAAACTTCTATCTTGGAGACAATGTCAGACAACACACTCGATGTTGCGTCCGCAGACCACCCAGAGGTCCAAATGGACCCTTAACGGTCTATCTTTGTATTTGAGTGTACAAACCGTTTTGGGTCTGTAACAAGAGTCTACAAATAGAATCAAATGGAATGAGGGCACAGTAAAAAACGAACAATTGTGATGAAATAAAAAATTAAAGCTAAAAAAACAAGAATCCAAACAGCTGCTCAAAATGATACTTGCACTTACACGGATAAGTGAAATAGAATGCTTTAAATATATTAACAGGTTTGTCATACTGAACTGCCATTCAGCCTGTACTTCAACTTTATTTCTGTTATGTATGCTTTTTTTTTTACATTATATACTGTATACGGTATTTTTTTGAGGGCCTCTTTTGCTCAGTTTTGTGTGTACCACATAGTGATGAGTTGATTGGCTGAGCACGGAATGTAATGTATGACGATAACAGCACCCCTCACTTCCAGCTGTTGTGCCAGAAACAGAGATAGTGTTGCACTGTTGCCTAGTACTAATTACAGGGAGAGAGAGAGGCAGGGGGAGAGGGGAGTTGCACCACTCGGTTCACACAGGTGTGATTTTTTTTTTTAAGAACTCCAATCAGGATACAAGGCCCAACAATACCACGGAAATGTTCATTTAAGTTAATTTAAGCATGATGTTTAGCAGTCTTGCAGCCTGGGGGAGTGCTCTGGTATAAATAATAGGCCTGTGTAATAACTCGAGGAGACCAAAAGGGAATGGTAGTATTGAAACACAGGACCAGATCGAGGGGTGGATTCTTCACCATGGAAGATGTAGGGGCAGCAAGGGAGCAAAGGACCAGGGCGATCACACTCAGATGTGTTGCTAGAAATTAGTCGCCAGCAAAGCCATTGTTTTCCCTGCATCATGTTTTTCAAGTGTGTAAAGAAACATGCATAAGTAAGTATCGGAGTGGCGTAGAGCGTTTTTGAAACATCTGCAACTGTAGCAACTTGTTTTAGTGTGTTCACTCCTAACTGACTGTATCTGCTAACCAGAACTACAGTATAAGTGCTTTGTCATCCGGATGGTCGACTTCCTTATCCATCCATCTTCAGCCGCTTATCCGTAGTTGGGTCGCGGGAGCAACAGCTCCACCAGAGTCCTCCAGACTTCCCTCTCCAGAGTAACATTAGTGACTTCCTCCTGGGGGATTCCGAGACGTTCCAAGGCCAGTGAGTCGATGTGTTTCCTCCAACTGCGCCTTGGTCTGCCCCTGGGTCTCCTCCCAGTGGGACATGCGTCGAGGACCTCCCTATGGAGGCGCCCGAGAGGCATCCTAACCAGATGCCCGAACCACCTCAGCTGGCTCCTTTCCAGGAGAAGGAGCAGCGGTTCTACTCCGAGTCTCGTGTGACTGAACTTCTCACCCTATCTCTAAGGGAGATGCCAACCACACGTCGAAGAAAACTCATTTCCGCTTGTATTCGCGGCCTTATTCTTTCGGTCATGACCCACACTTATCCGAACCCTTCATGTTCAAAGAGATTTTTTGTTTTTGATTTGTGGCAGGGGTTGTCTTTTTTTTTCTTCTTTTTATTAAGGGGTTTACACATTATCTTTGAGGGCCCCTCCTACAGGTTTAATGTTTGTTTTTAGTTCAATGTTTGTTTTAAAAACGCCATTGACAATGAAGGGACAATTTACGTCATCTTGTCCCTAACACAAACATTAAATGCCATTAACAAAGAGAATTTAATGTTTGTTTTGTCACCGTTTGTTTTACATCACCATTACATCATAGCAATTATTCATGAGTTAGGCCTATTCATAGTCTGGATTTTCGGTGGTGAGGTGACCACCGCTCCGGTGGTGAGCTGACCACCGGAGCTGAAATAACGTTGAGCGGTGGTGAGTAAAAACAGAGAGAAGGGCTGGAGCGGTGGCAGTGGTTTGCTCTTCACCGCGGCTCGTGACGTCATGTTGTAGTTCGGTGGTCACCCCACCACCGTAAAACCAGACTATGTATGAGCCTTTAGACTTTAATATATTACCGCCCCTCACTTCACACAGGTTTGATTTTTTAAGATATAGTAGAGAAATGGGAAACGTAAGAGAGAGGAGATGTGGATTACATTATGACAAGGGTTGGATTAAAAATAATTATTACTCCTGGTCTCCTGGTGGTTCATGACCATAAAACATGTAATTCTGTGAACTGGGACTTCCTGTTAGAAGTGGTTCCGACCATGGTCCACTGTCCATGGACCACTGACCACTGCTGTATTTCAAACCCAGCAGCAGAGAGCTTTAGGACTCAGAGCAGCAGTCGTACGAGCAGTGGTGAGCACACCTCATGGCGCGCTCTGCTGCTTGCGCACAAGTAGGCCATACATGGACTACTTGTGTACAATGTGCAAGTTGGCAGCTCGACAGAGTGCATTTCTAGTTTGTTAAATTATTTTGTAATGGGTCTGATGTGGGTTAGTTATTCTTTAGTTAGGTTCAGGTTTATTTGTCATATGTTTAAAATACAGAGTATAACTAGAAATGCACTCTGTCGAGCTGCCAACTTGTGCATTGCACACAAGTATAGGCCATGTGTGGCCTACTTAATTGTGTGCAAGCAGAGCGTGCCACTCACCACTGCTCGTACGACTGCTGCTCTGAGTCCTAAAGCTCTCTGCTGCTGTCTAGGTTTGAAATACAGCAGTGGTCAGTGGCCCATGGTCAGTGGACATATGCAGCCGATTACAGTACAGAGTGTACAGTACACTCTGCTTGCAAAAGTAATAACATTTATTACATTTAATTAATTAAAACGTAACTATTTAATCAAACCCGGCCTAAGCCGCCTAATAACCACGAGTCACATTTGCTTTTCATTCTGAATTAACCCGCGTGTGAGGACCCTAATGTAAAGTCTTAGTCAGTGCTTCTTCTAGTTTTATCCTTTTAGCAATCTTTGTATCACCTGACTGTACTTTCCTTTAGTAGCCTACTGTAACAATTCTGCAAACTTAACATTTTTCAATCAATAAATGTGGTCTGATCTAGATCCTGAGGAAGAAATACAGTCCGCAACACTGGTATGAAAAACTCAGCTCCACTGGTTTATTGATTCAACGTTTTGATCACTAGGATCTTCTTCAGGAATCTTCAGGATCTTCTTCAGGAATTCCACAAGGAATGGGTGTGCACCTTTATATAGGAAGGGGTACAAGTAACTCACTCATTCTTGAGATGAGGGACAAAAGTGGAAAAAACATGTCCCACACATAAGAGCCTTATTATTGTTAAAAATAAATTAATTTAATAAAAATAAAAGCACTTGCAAAGTTAAATGTAATACAGTTGTGTATTATTATGCCATTAATTTCATTATAATTGTTTTCATATGCCATCTGAATTAGTTAAAAGCAGGCACTGTACCCAAAAACGCCTGTATTTAGCCTGTCCCCAGCAAGTGGTCATAATTTCAAACTGCTAAAAAAGTGTCTAATACTGTCACAATCACATAAATATACATACTAAATTAAAGTAGATTGTCAACAACATAGCAAACAATATACACAATAATTTTAATTTATATTTTCCATTAGATATCTCATATCAAATGTGTGTCCCACGTCTCCCGTCAACTCCGTCAGGTTTTTTAAAAGTCTTAAATTAATCAGAAAATATTGTCGACAGATTTAGCCTGAAGACTCCTTTTCCAAGTCCCGTTTGTATTTGTTGCAACAGTGGAGCACCTGGTCTGACAAGCATTCAATTGTTTGATATTTTAAACAAACAATGTTGATATCAGGGTGGTCACAGCTTTTACATGTCAACTCCGTCAGGACATTATTATGATCTTTGTTAAGAATTCCAAAATAATGTTTATTATAAAAGTTTAGGGTTAGGTTTAGCTAACAAATGAAGCAAAAACAAAATGGCTACATTGTACTACAGAGGGTTAAGATGAAAACAAATGACATTTTGTCAACTCCGTCAGACGTCAACTCCGTCAGGTTTTGTGTCTGACGGAGTTGACATGTATCTGACGGAGTTGACAAAAGTGTTCATAAAACAATAAAATTATAGTTTTTGAATAATGGGACGTATTCTAATTTGGCACACAGTTAGAGCATGCCTTAAGGAACATTTTTGGCTATAGGGCCATCACAGATTTGTCTCGTGGTGACCATGGCAGCCATTTTCCAAAATTGCCGCCACCTGATGTTATTTTACAATAACTCAAGTTCTACACCACCTAGGATCTTGATTCTGGTGACTAAGACTACATTTTCAAGGATGAGGGATACAGTGGTACAATTTAGATTTTCCCTGTGACCATGGCAGCCATATTTCAAAATGGCCACCACCTGCTGTTATTTTACAATAACTCAAGTTCTACACCATCTAGGATCTTGATTCTGGTGACTAATCATACATTTTCAAGGATGTGGGATACATTGGTACTATTTAGATTTGTCCTGTGACTATGGCAGCCATTGTTTTTCAAAATGGCCGCCACCTGCTGTTATTTTACAATAACTCAAGTTTTAGACCACCTAGGATCTTGATTCTGGCGACTAATAATACATTTTAAAAGATGAGGAATACAGTGGTACTATTTAGATTTGTCCTGTGACCATGGCAGCCATTGTTTTTCAAAATGACCACCAACCTGCTGTTATTTTACCAATAACTCAAGTTTTAGACCACCAAGGATCTTGATTCTGGTGACTAATCATTACATTTTCAAGGATGAACTTTCTCTGGGAGGGGTCAGGGCTTATTTCAGGTGCAGGTTGAGTTGCTACTGACAGGACATTAAAAGGAGGTGGGCTTTCTGGCCTTTGACTTGTCCCTTTCAGGTACAGATGCACAGTTTGACTTCACTGGCCACTGCAGTGTGGCGTTGATCTTGGTGGCCTCCTGCCAGTGTTTCTCCATCCTTCTCATGACCTCTGTGTTCTGGGGCTCTGTTATAGTCAACTTACATTGTCTTGGCTGGAGATTGCTTTCCTGCAGGGTCCAGCCCAGTCTTGTGCAGATGGCTGCTGGCCCACCTGGAGGCCCCAACCTCACTTGTTCGGTTGGTGTGATTAGGTGGGGTGGTCTTCCCCAATCAGGATGAAGGGTTTAACCCTTTCAAACGGCAGTCTGGCCAAGTGTCTGTATTTAGTTGTGAGGCTAGATACAGGATACGATTTCTCACCCAGCCCCAGGTGACTTGAGGTGAAGGCTCCTTTGATTTGGTAACATTGCTTTGGTTGACATGCTGGGGACACAGAACGACACTGATGCCTTCAGTGTCTGCACATCCTGCCTGATAGTCCTGAAGGCAGATCTTCTGTCTTCAGTCTTTCGCTCACTGTTCACTGCTCACTGTTCACCTCAAGCAGGTCTTCAAGGTGTTTGCCTTTGCACAGGCTATATGGCTAGGACTCGTGCTTCAACCACTCAGAGAACTCCAACATGGTGTTGGTTGCTCCTGGGCCGCAGAGCATTGTGCGGCAGAATTCAGCTCTCATCTCTGGTGGCAGCTTGTTGAGGAGTCGTGCAACATGTGAGCCGCATCTAAGTTCTGTGTCTCCCTCTGGGCCTAGGGTAGACACTTGCTATTTTCCGTAACACTAATTGGTGGGGCTGTCCAAACTTGTTGTTTAGTTGTCAATCGGGTCTCTGTTGGTGAAGTCGGGTCTAGGTGGTCTAGAAGATGAGTTAGTCAGGGGATATTAATACAATCTGGTAATACATTCCTTATCAAGAATTTTCTTCACCAATGTGTTTGGAAGGGTGTCTACTAACATATCCCACATTGCTTTATATTCAACCACCCTAGGGGAACTTTTGACAGCTGCTGAAAGTTGGGGTACCATCAACAACCTATATAAGGCAAAATGTTCATTATGCTTTAAGTAGCATGTGACACTGTCAAACTAGGGAGTTTTCATGATTCTGAATGCATTCCAAACATTAGCTATGCACGAAGAACACTCCTTGGGCTGAAAACGGCCATAGCCGTCATCACAAAATGAGGTCAGCACATTTGGGCAAGTGGATATATGGCCGAATTTAGCCCAAGGGGTTTGACCCCTAGTTTGGCCATAGACTCCCTAGTTTGGCCATAGCCACTTGGTATGGTACCCAACTTTCAGCAGCTGTCAAAAATGTTCAATAGAAACCAATGTGGGATATGTTAGTAGACACCTTTACAAACACATTGGTGAAAAAATTCTTGGTAAGAAATGTATTCACAGATTTAACATTATTCTGATAATATTCCCTGACTAAATTGGTAAAATAATAGCAGGTCCACCATTTTTGAAAATGGCTGCCATTGTCACAGGATAAATCTAAATAGTACAACTGTATTCCTCCTCCTTGAAAATGTAGGATTAGTCACCAGAATCAAGATCCTAGGTGGTGTAGAACTTGAGTTATTGGGAAATAACAGAAAGTTGGCGGCCATTTTGAAAAATGTCTACCATGGTCACAGGACAAATCTAAATAGTACCAATGTATCCCACATCCTTGAAAATGTATGATTAGTCACCAGAATCAAGATCCTAGGTGGTGTAGAACTTTGTTTATTGTAAAATAACAGCAGGTGGCGGCCATTTTGAAAATGGCTGCCATGGTCACAGGGCCAATATAAATAGTACCACTGTATTCCTCATCCTTGAAAATGTGGGATTAGTCACCAGAATCAAGATCCTAGGTGGTCTAGAACCTAAATCAGTTAAACTTGTCAACTCCGTCAGATGTTCGTCAACTCCGTCAGACGTTAGTCCCGTGATGTTTTTGTTAATTTCCAAAGAAATAGAAAATTCGATGTTAAATCTTTTGTACTTATGTATTGAAACACCAACTGAAATGATACGTAATGATGTTTTTTTTTTTTTTTACATGGTTTTCATGTTATAATATTGAAAATAAAGGTTGAAATGATGGATTTGAGAAATTGGATATTTCATAATAGTGTGATATTGGAACAAAACAATATTAAAAGAATTGTATTATTTAACTTGATTACTGAAAGCCATTATAAGATAACTGAGGACTTTATATTATTGTTGAAATTATCAAATTCAATTAAAAGGGATTTTAGTGTGTCTGACGGAGTTGACAAGAATCGGGTATTAAGTGCATAAATGTCCCATTTTAGAAAGAAATGTTATGCGAAAAACCTGTTCCTTCTCAGGATTGGTAGTTGAGACCTGTGTCTACAAATACATCTATTTGATTTGAATGTATCTTAAAAAAAAAAAAAAATCTAGTTTGAAAAAAGTTTTGTCCCTTATCTCAAGAATGGGTGAACTGATTGGCTCTAATGATGGGTGGTGACTAATGCCACCTAAGCCCAAGTATCTATATTTCCAATATCACAATAATAATAAACATGGTTTAAATATACAAAAATTACAAACAAGGTACAGAATGTATACACAATAATAATAATAATAATAATAATAATAATAATACACAGACTAAATTCAGAATAGGAAACAAATTGTCATGGATAACAGTAAATCTTGTGTTTGGTGTTGAAAATAAAGTCCCAAAGCTCCTAGTAAGGAAGCTGAGACCATTACTTTAAGTTTAATTTATTTATTTAATTTCTTTTCGCAGATAAGTAAGCCTGGGACCTATTAAAGGGGCACTCCATCATCAGAGTCCAAATAGAGAGGAGAACATGTGTGAGATTACAAAAAGTATATCAGGTGAGTACCTAAACATAATAAAGTATAGGGCCCACACTGTACTACTGCAAGAGTTAAAAGCAAGTTTAAAACCATCAAATAAAAGGGGATAAATTCAAATTCACCACACATGACTGATCTAGATCCCGCCCTGCCGTATCCGGCCCTCTAGATCCAGGCAGGATGACAGCAACCTGCGTATTGTCCGTTGATTGGTCGGGGGCGCTGTCATGTCATTCCAACGTGACCCCGCCCTCCATTTTACAGTATATACGTTCTCGTGGTGCGCCATTTCTTTCTCACTCTACACTTCCTCCTCCGCACTCAGACGCCTGCGGTTCTCGGTCCTCAGCCGCCTCAGGCTACCTACAGGCCCCTGAAGAAAACCTGGTGACGCGAGGTTAACTCAACTGGCCCCTCTGCAACACGGAAGGTAAACGTATTATAATATTAACACGAATAGAATGAATTATTGTACTACAATATGCTCATGGGTCATGGCTCACAGCGCGTCGCGAGCTCGTGCGCCTGCTGTTATGGCTCAGCTAAGCTAACTCATGCTACACGCGGGTTAGCACGTGTTTCGTTGCATCCCCGGCGACCTTAGCTCAGCCTTTGGCTCAACCACACCAGTCTCTCCATGGTGTAATTAAAATGTGGTGTTGCATGCTAGGTTTAGTAAACTACTTGTAAACCTTAACTTTCCATAATATGATAATTATGTGCCTGCCTAGAATATGACACTGTTGGGCTTGTGTCTGCTAAGCTAGTTTGCCCCCTTTGCCCATGTCGAAGTAAAGTTGTACTAAAGTGGTGTTCATGATTTCTTTTTGTGTAAAACCGTACTTGTACATAAGTTATTGCGTTTGGTTCCTCGACTTGGTAGTGGCAACAGTAAAAAAAAAAAAAAAAAAAAAAGATTTTCAGCCATGTAAGCTAGTTGGGGCCCAGTCGTGTGATGTAGCGCTGCCCCTTGGTAGTTCTGTCGGGGTGCATACTTAGTTTAGACTAGTCATTGGTTAGTGGTTATGTGTACAGTACAGTACTGTACACTACTATGCCAGTGTTATATTGAGTGGAGGGTTCCTGTTCAGTGGGTACATTCCTTCTTTCATTGGCTATATAACTTCAGGTTTTGCTTTCATCACTGCACTGCCAGTTGCTGAATGGTGTCAATGAGGCCTGATACATTACAAGTTTAAAATTTAAATTTCAAGGACCTAGTTTATTGTGCATTTAGGCCAGGCTCCCACATTGGTTCCACCATACCGACCTGGTGGTCCCTTTATTGAGAACCATTGATGCGTTAATTTCTCATAGAATATACTATGTGAAAGTTTAAAGTGGTTTTCTGCAGTGTTTAGCCTCATTGTGGTATTTTGTTAAATGCGCGTTGTCTTTTTGTTTCACAGCTCGGGTGTCCACGGCTCAAGCTGCTAATCAAACGTTACTAAAATGTCTGCAGTTGCTCTTGAGACTAGCGAGGTAAGTAATAATTAGACTATTGTTGGAAATTAAATTGTTTAATGTAATTTCTAGTGTCATGATGCCAAACCATCATTTTGTGTAACGAGCTGATCAGAAATCTCAGTCTACTGACCTACATCTTGGTGCTCTAAATTCAAATGACTGCTCGGGAAATCTTAATGATACTTTAGGGTGGTGCTTAAAGTTAAAATATAAGAACCATTTGTTTAGTATTGTACTTATCAGCACTGCATGGTATCTGCAACTAGTTTGCCAATTCACATTGTTTAGACAGTACTTGGTTTAGACCAGTCATTAGTCAACTACAACTTCAACCGATCTCAAACCCTCACCCTAACCTCCCACAGGGCAGCACACCTAAACCTAACCTTAACCAATGACTAGTCTAAACTAAGTATGCACCCCGTATCTGCATCCAGTTGCTTCATCATCTGGTATGTTCATAAGTCGGTGCTAGATAAACTCCACATCGCATCGTTGGTTTCCTTCCTCTGTGTTTGGAGTCCTGGTATATCTGTGGAAACAGGGTTAACCCATTCTGACCCGAGATCAGATTCATACGAGGTTTTTTCCACTGGACACACACTGGTCTGATTAACCCATTCTGACCCGAGATCAGATTCTAAAAATGTCAGTCGATTTCCCCCCCCAAAAATAGCAGACCTACAAGCTGGTATCGCGACACTCGGTGGCGCGATATGAGCTTGTAGATCTGCTATTTTTCAATAGATAAAGCATAACATGATGCTAACACCAAAATGGGTGCCCGGTCAGAATGGGTTAAGAAAGAGCCCATTTGGCATTTAAAACAAGTGGCATTTCTTCTGCTTTTAGCCTTATTGTGGCTTACTTTATTCTTGATGTTACGTTCGCAGGATATCGGGGTTTGGTGTCCTTGCTGTTTTCATCCCCTGAAGATTGTTACAATTGGCTAAAGCCGCTGAGACAAACTGGTTAGTATGTATTGAAGACTGTGGAATGATAATTAAAATCGGTGTTTGTGTTTCTGATTGGTCCATTAGGGCTGCTAGCCTGCTACAGTTAAATTGCTGTTGCCAAATGACAATCCACAAGCTCGCTATGTAGGTCTGCTTCATCTGTCACGTGTATATATATATTTAAACCACACTTCACAATTATTAATTTAATCACGAGTAATAACTACACTGATGCTAATAAATTAATATTTGTAGCCCTTTGGTCCATGTCCATTTGACCTGTGTAGAATGCACAGCACCAGCTGAGGTCTTGACTGGGTGGGCCTACAGCATGTGCAGTGCACAGAATAATCCATTCTCTTGCAACCCACTGCCGTGCTGTTCTCCTCAGCAGTGTTACTTATGAGACTGGACAATCCACCAATCAATGGAATCATAATGAACCTAAAGGCTGTGCTTTGTCTGCTCACTTGTTTCATCACTTCAATTTCACTTTTACTGTACACTCACTGTACAGTTCCTGAAGTTCTTGCAACCCTGGGCGTTTAATGAACCCCATGGTTCCTTGAGCTGGTTCAGGGTGTCCCCAGCAAAATTAGTTTTAAACTCACTTTTATGTCTGCTAGAATATATAATAAAGGAAAATTTGCTAAATGTGTGGCAAATCTGCCAAAATAAATGGCTTACCACTAGCTTTCTTCACAAATTTGTTCATAGATGTCTATTGCATATAAATTTGTTCCAACCCTGTGGCTGCTGAAAGTTGGGGTACCAACATTTTCCAAATGTCATTATTCTAAGTAGCATGTGACCTGTCAAACTAGGGTTTTCATGATTCTGAATCCATTGCAAGCATTGGTTTTGCACGAAAAACACGCTGAATTTAGCCCAACTAGTGGTAAGCATTTTCTCACAGATTTTCCACACATTTCAGTTCACTAACTTTCTCTAATGGGACCATGCCACATCTACAAGCTCACAAACCATCTTAACCTAGTGCATAGTGAGCTTTTTCTGAAATCTTTGAACAACCTTTAAAAAAAATATTAACAGCTCACCTCTGGCACTAAGGTTTCACAAATGAGGGTCTGGTGATCTGCAAATCAATATAGGCGTCCTTGACCTGAAAATGGTAGAGAACCCCCCCCTACCTCAGAGCAAACTGCAGTGGTAAGTTGAAGCATAAAGTACATACCTACTATACACACTACAGCCTGACCCATGGCAGATATTTGAAGAATTAATTAGAAAAATGAATTAATTTTTACATTAACCCATTCTGACCTGAGATCAGATTCATACGAGGTTTTCGCCGGACAAACACTGGGTCTGATTAACCCATTCTGACCTGAGATCAGATTCTAGAAATGTCAGTCGTTCTTCGATTTTTCAAAAAATAGCAGACCTACAAGCTCGTATCGCGCCACTCGGTGGCGCGATATGAGCTTGTAGATCTGCTATTTTTAAATAGCTAAAGCATGACATGATGCTGACACCCAAATGGGTGCCCGGTCAGAATGGGTTAAAGTAAAATGATAGGTGAAGTATGGGTCGGGCTCAGGATGCACATGTCATGATGATTGGCTAAATATGTTCAACTGCTCTGAAGTGTGAATGAGAAGTGGCCTGTCTGAACAAAGTCCTCCTGCATCGTAAAGTTATGTACGAATGTAGTCTTCATGTCACCTAATGATGCTTGTCTCCTACAGGAGAACGTCATGATGCCATTCATGTTAAGGTAATCTTAAGTCCATGCTATTGCCACTGTACATGACTTTTATTACATTCTCGTTATATACTACTACTGTACATGACTTATTACATGCTCTGCATGTACATACAGTTGTTGCTGTTGAGGTCTATCCCGTCAGCCTCTGTCATTGTGGGGTCTCGGCGTTGGAAATGCCTCAAAGAGAGAACCTGTGGTATTGCTTTACCCTCATGGTCACTGCCATTGTCCTTGTGGGATATCACTACAGAACAAATCTTAAACTCCATACATGATCCTGTATATTATGAAAATGGCAGACAATACTGAAGTTTGTGCTGTATAGTAGTGGGGTGTGAACGTTGTCTCATCCCGTTTCGTCAAATGTGGTTTTAGGTCGTTCAAGATCATGCAGGTGTGGGTGCTGAAGCAGAGCTGGTGAGTGATGTTCATATAGTCTACTGTACCTACTGGTGTAAGGAAAGTAGTCTTGCTAAATACAATACTAATGTTTGAATGATATCTTTCTTAAGTGTTAAATTGAAATACAATTTTGTTTAATATATTAAACAGTCTATATTGGTAGTACCTGAGATGGAGCCAATTCTCTATCTTGCAACACTTATTATTATTTTTGGGTGTGGGGGACTAATGCATGTCAAACTGGGCATTCTTGAAATGAAAAGGAACCGCTGGTACAATAGTATTGTACAGGTTCGTAGCCTCGCACTGCATGGCATCTGCTGTATGCACCCCGTATCTGCAGCCAGTTGCTTCATCATCTGGTCTGTTCATAAGTCGGTGCTAGATAAACTCCACATCGCATCGTTGGTCTCCTTACCTCTGCAGTGTCTGGAGTCCTGGTATATCTGTGGAAACAGGGTTAACAGCCCATTGGAATTACCAGTAGACTTTTCTTTAAAATTCATACTTAAAACATATATTTTTCCTGTTTCAGACACTTCACAGCCAAAGACGGGCTCTCCACAGCCATTGAATGTAAGTAATGTGCCATAGCATCTGTCCATAGCATGAGTTTGGTGCCTGTAAAAGTTCAGTTGAGTGTTTTGGTCAAATATACCAAGGCTTTCAAGAGACTTGCTTCTTGACTAGCTGTGGAATTGACCATAGAGTAACCCCTGTCGGGTCACCCCAGCTGATGCTGGGGTGACCTGTTGGGAACATTTTCAGTCTACCATGTCATATGAAGATTAATTTAGGAAGGACCAGCTCGCCTATTTTCAACCTACTGTATCATAGAGTTGAGTACAGAAATGGTGCAATCTTCTTTGCAGTTCAGAAACCTGCCCTAGTGCCTACCGGTGATATCGGTAGGCAGGTTTGATCATTTATACATTTCAAATGTATAAAAGAACAATGGCTTCCATTTCAACATAACTATTTCAACATGCTAACTGCAGGAGCTGAGGCTGTAGTTTCTATTGTTTTAGATTAGAATGATGTCATTGGCAGGATTTAACACTAATGAGGATCAAGAAGGTTGAATGGTGCCCTTAAGTATTTCATATTTATAAAATCCACACACTCCCCACTTTGAACCTGGCCTCACTAGTTCAGACATGACATGAGCTTAAGAAAGAGCACATTGGAATGATACCTTTCCAATTAAATATTCACGCAAATAAACAATGTTAAATGTTCTTGTTTCAGACACACTGCCCAGCCTGAGATGGTGTTGATGGGCTCTCTCCAGAGTCACTGAATGTAAGTAATGTGCTGTACTATCTGTCCCTTTTTTTCCTAAGCATTGAGAGTATAGTAATTTCTTAACCCATTCTGACCGGGCACCCATTTTGGTGTTTGCATCATGTTATGCTTTAGCTATTGAAAAATAGCAGATCTACAAGCTCATATCGCGCCACCGAGTGGCGCGATACGAGCTTGTAGGTCTGCTATTTTTGAAAAATCAAAGAGCGACTGACATTTTAAGAATCTGATCTCAGGTCAGAATGGGTTCGTCAGACCAGCGTGTGTCCAGTGGAAACCTCGTATGAATCTGATCTCAGGTCAGAATGGGTTAAATTCTACATACTCTATGTGTACAGTTGTTGCTGTTGAGGTCTATCCCGTCAGCCTCTGTCATTGTGGGGTCTCGGCGTTGGAAATGCCTCAAAGAGAGAACCTGTGGTATTGCTTTACCCTCATGGTCACTGCCATTGTCCTTGTGGGATATCACTACAGAACAAATCTTTGACTGTATAGTAATGGTGTGTTATCTTAACTAGTCCTTACCTGTTGTGAGATATTTGTAGGCAGGTTTGATCATTTATATATTTCAAACGATAAAAAAACAATGGCTTCCATTTCAACATGACACTATTTCAACATGCTAACTCCAGGAGCTGAGACTGTAGTTTCTATTGTTTTGGATTAGAATGATGTCATTGGCAGGATTTAACATTAGTACGGATCAAGAAGGTTGAATGGTGCCCTTAAGTATTTCATATTTATAAAATCCACACTCTCCACTTTGAACCTGGCCTCACTAGTTCAGACATGTCCAACATGACGTGAGCTTAAGGAAGAGCACATTGGAATGATACATTTCCAATTAAATATTCACGCAAATAAACGATGTTAAATGTTCTTGTTTCAGACACACTGCCCAGCCTGAGATGGTTTTGATGGGCCCTCTCCAGAGTCTCTGAATGTAAGTAATGTGCTGTACCATCTGTCCTTTTTAGTAGTACCTGAGATGAGCCAATCTCAGCCTTTCCTTACCATGGAGCCTTGCTTGGAGAATCCTAAATTGAATCTTCAGGTCAGATTCTGTCGGGCAGTTCATGACCTTTGACAATCTATATGTCTATAGAAGAGTGCAGTAGCAGTTAGAGCTTGTATGCTTTTATTTAGAGGATCTACCTTACACTTTATTAGGATTTTGCCAATTCACATTGTTTAGACAGTACTTGGTTTAGACCAGTCATTAGTCCTACAGCTACAACATATCTCATACCCTCACCTCCCACAGGGCAGCACACCTAAACCTAACCTTAACCAATTACTAGTCTAAACTAAGTATGCACCCCGTATCTGCATCCAGTTGCTTCATCATCTGGTATGTTCATAAGTCGGTGCTAGATAAACTCCACATCGCATCGTTGGTCTCCTTACCTCTGCAGTGTCTGGAGTCCTGGTATATCTGTGGAAACAGGGTTAACAGCCCATTGGAATTACCATTAGACTTTTCTTTAACATTCATACTTAAAACATATATTTTTCCTGTTTCAGACACTTCACAGCCAAAGACGGGCTCTCCACAGCCATTGGATGTAAGTAATGTGCCATAGCATCTGTCCAGAGTTTGGTGCCTGTAAAAGTTCAGTTGAGTGTTTTGGTCAAATATACCAAGGCTTTCAGGAGACTTGCTTCTTGACTAGCTGTGGAATTGACCATAGAGTAACCCCTGTCGGGTCACCCCAGCAACAGCTGGGGTGACCTGTTGGGAACATTTTCAGTCTACCATGTCATATGAAGATTAATTTAGGAAGGACCAGCTCGCCTAAGTATTTTCAACCTACTGTATCTTCATAGAGTTGAGTACAGAAAGGGTGCAATCTTAGAATGACCAGTTCAGAAACCTGCCTAGTGCCTACCGGTGATATCGGTAGGCAGGTTTGATCATTTATACATTTCAAACAATGGCTTCCATTTCAACATGCTAACTCCAGGAGCTGAGGCTGTAGTTTCTATTGGTTTAGATTGGAATGATGTCATTGGCAGGATTTAACATCGGTGAGGATCAAGAAGGTTGAATGGTGCCATATTCATAAAATCCACACACTCTCCACTTTAAACCTGGCCTCACTAGTTCAGACATGTCCAACATGATGTGAGCTTCTATATCCGCTCTTGTTTTTGCTGTGGTGGCATTCATGACAAAAATAAGGCACTGATTTATGATTTGTGTAGATAAAATGTGTCTGACTTGTGCTTAATGTTTTCTTTTTTTTTCTTTTCTTAAGGAGTGTATCAGGTGTGAGCTGATTGCCTGCCAGGGACATGAGTATCATGACCAGACAGTTAAAGGTAAGCTGTAATGTATATTGCAGTGGTCCTTGAGGGGATTCCAGGTGATCCCAGCAAAACTAGTTTAGCCTATAATCTACTATTTAAAAATGGCTGATCTACAAGCTCGTAGGTCTTTATGTATATATATGGTTCTTGGTCACCTTTGTGGATCACTTTCAAAGGGAGTCAGTCGATTTGTGGGCTGATTCTTTACGCAGTGGTCCTACAACAGCAGCCTCTGTAGAACATCTACAGGCATGTCCTAATGGCAGTCAATAATCTATTGAGGCAACACTAAATGATATTGTTTAAAACTTACTTTAGTTTAAACTTTGTTATGGTAATGATTGCTTGTATTTTGAATGAAGCCTGTTTCTCCACCTCATTAATAAACGGACAATACGTATTCAGTTGTGTTTTCATCCAAACACACGAGAACACATTTATCAGCTTCCAATTTCATGTTCCACTTTGGTCCACTTTCTTGTTGCATCACTTCCAATTTAACTTTGTTAAAAAATGTATTTTCTGTTTGCTAAAGAGGTGGGGAAGACCTCTTATCAAGAATCTCACATGCACTCCCTTTAAACTAAACTTTTTACTTCCAACAGCTGCTGTAATGAAGCACCATTGGAGGATGAAGATTGACTCCAGTTCGACCTTTGACCTTGAGAGTGCTGTGTTTAATTGAGGATTTTATGACATTAGTTGTATGCATGTCAACACCATTTTCACAAATGTGAAGCAACACATTGATTTTGTATTTATGTATAATTTGATGCCAATACTTTGGTACTTTATCTTAATAAAAATATATTAAAAAAAAAGCCTTACTTGTAACAGTATTTCCCCATTGTATTATTTTTCAGAAAAACTTGTAAGGATTTAGAATGTGAATTTGTAGACTGGTCTCTGCATTATGACTAAGTGCATTCATTTATGTAAAGTTGAAATATGGAGGTTGGAGGTACATGTGACCAATGCCAATATCTTCCCATAAAATGTAGACTGGAACTTACAAGATCACAATGGCATGCTGTAGTTTCATAAAACGTGGATAAGTTTCATAATTCAGTGTTTCAACTATATTACTGCAGATGCAGAATGATGCTCATCATGCTCTCCACATACAATGAAGTCAAGAAGACCACATAACATGTTATCCTTTTGGCCACTAGAGGCCAGTGTCACTTGTAAATTCAGTTTGTTTACAGCAGTAAAGAGGTAGGCCTACTGTACATACTTAAGTCAAAAATTACTTATCAATGGGCTACTTTATTACTTCTACTCCATTACATCTCGGAGGTACATATTGTAGGCTACTTTTTACTATTTGTAAACTAGTCACTTTGTAGACTTAAAGGTATATTCAGTGATTTCACTTAATTCAAATATCACTTATTTTTTTTGTTTTGTTGTGATAATCCTCCCTACTATAGAGTGTGCTGACCATATAAGGAGTTCCTCCCTGTCCCCAGTTAACCCCTGGGGGTCAAAAAACCTTAGGTTTCGTTTTTGACCCTCTATCCTGATTGGACGAAAGGCTGGGTCCCACAGCCAAAAACGAAACTTAAGGTTTTTTGAGTGAAATCACTGAATATACCTTTAATAGATTATATTTTACTGATCTTTTTACATTCACACCACTGACGCCAGCATGGAGTACATAGCTCAATGGATTCTCAAACGATATCATGTCTAGGACTCTAAAACGTGTATTTGACTGCAGACCCCATGAAATTATTTTGTACCATCAACCCCCTACAAGCTTTTTAGTAGGAGAGGGCGGCCAGAGGCTTCACCAGCAGTCCAGCACCAGAGTGACATGTTTTTGTAGCCTGCTTTTTTTTTAGACCCTTTTATGGTGTCTCGTAATTACTTTTTCTTGTTGCCAGAGTCAACTAATGTCCCATGGGATATATATTTTATATTTATTTTGTGCAGTTCAGGTTCAGTCTCAGGTGAGATGTGGCTGTTTGGAGTGTTAATTACATACTGAGAATGTGATCAATTAGAGATTGGGGTGGGATCATGGGAAATGTGGGAGTGAGTCTGGGTAAAGTGCCAGATATATATATTTGAACCTTTCTTACATCTGAGCTATACAATGGCGATAACAGAAAATAGACTACCGGTATCTCCATTTTAACACTGAAAATATTCTATTTTTAATTTCCTGAAACATTTTGGATTTATGCGGTTTCCTCCCGACAGCGGAGATATAGTAATGGCCTATGTCAAAGTATGATTTTCATAAAAATGTATCGTCAAACCATAAAACATTACATGGATCTACCACTTATGTATCCTGAAGAGAGTTGAGACCATGTCCATACTGACAATTTATCCTGACCCCTCCCCAAGTCCCATCTGTCCTGACCCTTTATCCATAATTTATAAATTATGGATTGATTGTTGATTGAACAGTTTGCAGAATTATAGTTCAAGGATAGTACAGGTCAATACAAAATCTGCTAAGAGGATAAAACCAGAAAAGTACTAAGACTTGTTTACATAAGTGTCCTCCATTTTCAATCCATCAGAACATTTCAAGACAGGTACAAATATACACTATGCAAAAAAAGAAATCATCATATCCACAATAAAAATAGAATATGTGTACAGTAAAGAAATTGCAGCTTCGAATTGCAGCCGCCTTTAAGTGCTCTTTGAGAGTGGTTTTGAAGGAGTCTATAGGGCTGGTAGTGCTGTCGCCTCACAGCTAGAAGGTCCTGGGTTCGATTCCCGCTCGGGGCGCTGTGGGTGCTGGCGGCGTGTTTCCTCCTCCATGTCATCAGTGCCCATACCCGAGGCAGGGTTGGCGAAAGGGCCTTTCTGTGTGGAGTTTGCATGTTCTCCCCGTGTCCCCTAGGGTAGGTACCCTCACAAAAACATGCAGTAATCCTGGTCTCTAAACTGTCCCTATAAACCTAACCTCACAGGAAGCCACAGGTTATTCTTAACCTGCCACGGGTTAGTTGTAACCTGCCACGCATATCGGGAGCCATGGGTTGCCACAGGTTAGTTTTAATCTGCTGCGTATATCGGGAGCCACAGGTGAGTTTTAACCCGCAGCACGGCCCGGGTTAGTTGTCACCAGCAGCGCATGTCGGGAGCGACGGTGTTGTCGAACTAATACCTGTCGGACTGTTAATTAGTAGGCTATGTCTAACAAATGTATGCACCCCGGTCTGTTTTTTTAGCACGGAATGGTTTGTAGCATGACCTATTGACCCCTGCAGATCATTGGGGTCATTCACACTGAGCAGACAGCTAATTGGTGTCACATTGGGATCACACATACACACTGCGCTGCTCAGTTCACACAAGTGTAAATTATTTTTCAACCGGGGGGGCCGCCCGCACGCTTTACCCGGCCTCGTCCCTTACCGTTTGGAACCCCCTACCCCCCCCCCCCCCCCCCCGCCTGTGGCCCGAAACCGGACGTTCCTTGCCCCATTTTTCTAGATTTTACTTCTGGCGACGAGATTCGTCAGAATAGAAAAAAACCTCTACGAGAATCTAAATGTTTGGGCTAGATTTGACTGGTTTCTCAATTTTACTGTACTATATAGCCTATATATATATATATATATATATATATAGTTCTTAGCCTACTTACTATATAGTAAGGCTCCGAAATAAGTTACTCCAAAATGTAGGCTATACAAGTTACACTCGAGTAGGCCTAAATGTATACGTTGGTTACTTAGTTTACACTGCTGCCGTTTAGCTCCCATGATGTCCCATCATTTTGGGCCCCCACCCACCAACCCGCTCCTCCAGACACAGACAGTCTATCTACAGTACACCTTCATAGGGGCGCGTTCCCGACCGACACACACGCGCGCGCGCGCACGCACACACACACACACACACACACACACACACACACACACACGCCGAGTGTCCAATAACCCGTACTGTCTACACCCCCCCCCCCCCCCCCCCCCACACACACACACACCGGGGGAGGGGGGGGGGGTCCGATCCGATGAACGAACGCACGCACGCGCGGGCGGGCGCCGTGGCCCCACTCCACCAATCAGCGCCTTTGTGTTGCCCGCTGCACGGTGCCGTGCGGGGACAGAGCAGCACAGCGGACCGAACCCCCCAGTATAAGCAGCACTACACTGCGTGCACAGCACAGCGGACGCACGGTGAAGCCGGAGCCCGGAGCGGAGCGCACCGCGGGGGAAAGGCGAGACAGGTGAGTCCCGGGGATCAGACAGCGACCGGCGAGGCCTTTTATAGCGGAGTGGGTGAGCTGAGCCGTAGCCTTCAGTTCAGGGGGCTGCTCTGCTCTGTGTGGGCTGACTGGGGGAGACGTTTGTCGGCTTTTAGTTTGCTGATCCACCCGCTGGTGAACACTCCAGACTTTATAGGCAGTCAGTCAACCCGTCCGGACCCGAGTTGGCGCTGTGTTTGAACCGCTCTTTTCCCTCTACACCAAATGTCTTCGCCCCCAAAATATAGCCGATATACAGCTTGTATCGGCTTATTTTTGGGCTATTATGACCCCCCCCCCCACCCCCTAAATAAGAATGCTGGGGTTCAAGTGGTTATTGTCAAACAATAGAATAGACCATCTTTGGTCACAAGTGATTTGGTAAAGAAAAGCAGCCATCGGTAGATAGCTGCCTTCCCGTTCCATTCCGTCCGTCCGTGCATGAACCCAAGCTTCACTCTCCATTTATCATAATCATAAAAAGGTCTCGAGTGTGATGATTGGAAGTGAACGGTGCGGGAGTTGTTGTTGTTGCTTTTTTATTGCGGTTGTGTGTAGCGGCGCCGCCGGCGCGTCTTGTGCTTATTGTCGGCGTGGATGTTTTAGGTTAACGGCGTGTGTGTGTGTGTGTGTGTGTGTGTGTGTGGAAACATTGTAGCGATGTATGTGCCTCAGAAATCCGCGTTTTCATTGTTTCATCCGGTTGTCTCTAGAGAGGCTCTGCCGAGACCCAGACATCGCACACACGCGTGCGCGCGCAATACATAATGCCAGTAATATATTGCAAACGTTTGGCAGATGGTTTATTATTATGTTTTATAATTTTTATAAGATATTCTGGTGTGAACATATTTCGTGCTGTGAGCTTTATAATGTAGATTACCTATATTTATTTATTTTGCTTTTGTTTCTCTGAATGTAAGGGATTATTGAGGGAAACAATTTGGGGTTGTACTAGTGCATAGCCCTGGGGGATTCCTTGTCAACTATAGTGTGTGTGTGTGTGTGTGTGTGTGTGTGTGTGTGTGTGTGTGTGTGTGTGTGTGCGTGTGCGTGTACAGCGTGTGTGTGTATGTGTGTGTGTGTGTGTGTGTGTGTGTGTGTGTGCTCGCAGAGCAATTAGAAAAAAAGAGGAAAAATGTGAAAATGCATCAGCCATTTACGTAAGACAGGACTGACTCTCTCTCTCAACTTGTACTGTAAATGGCTGCCCACACAGGCACACACACACACACACACACACACACACACACACACACACACACACACACACACACACACACACACACACACACACACACACACACACACAATAGCTTTCTAGCGGGGAGTAGATTCGCTGATAATGGATTTGTGGATGTCTGAGTTGATTTCTTTTTTACTGCCTCATTATTGCTGGTTGCCTGCTGCAAACAGACAGACATATATAGATCATTTATCAGCTTGTTTTATTTTTTATTTTTTAGCATGCATTAGGCTACTATCACTATCATAGACCCAGCCAGACCAAAACCAAATACTTACTTGAGTTGTTGTTATTATTCATAGTAGTAGTGGTAGTAGCCTAGTAGTAGTTCTGAATATTCACATTCAAGTGTTTCTATCTGGTTTCATGAATGACTTTGTATAGGCATAGTAACAGTTCGAACAGAATTGGATCTAGAAACACACAGAATTTCTGCACTTTAACCCATTCTGACCTGAGATCAGATTCATACGAGGTTTCCACTGGACACACACTGGTCTGATTAAACCCATTCTGACCTCAGATCAGATTCTAAAAATATCAGTCGTTCTTCGATTTTCTCAAAAATAGCAGACCTACAAGCTCGTAGCTTGTAGATCTGCTATTTTTCAATAGCTAAAGCATAACATGATGCTAACCCCAAAAGGAGTGCCAGAATGGGTTAATGAAGAACCACCTAATATTGAAGGAGCACTTCACACATTTTCAACCTTATCTTCGTAGAATTGGTCCTCACTAATGCTCATTAATAAAAATTGCACCATTTCTGTCTGTGTGTTGTTCCGAAACTTGCCTAGTGCCTACCATCACATCGGCGGCGGTGGCGGCGGTGGCTCAGCGGTAGAGTGCCTGGATGGTAACCGTAAGGTTGCCAGTTCGAACCCGGGCTCCCCCAGAGTTACTGTCGAAGTGTCCTTGAGCAAGACACTGAACCCCTACTTGCTCCCGATGTGCTAGTTGGTGCCTTGCATGGTTTCCGCTGCCATCGGTGTATGAATGTGTGTGTGAATGGGTGAATGTAATGCACAATCTCTGTAAAGCGCCTTGGATAAAGGCGCTATATAAATGCACCATTTACCATTTACCATCACATCATCGATGGGGATTCCAAGCCAATTTAAACTACAGCCTTTTCTATTCCTGGAAAGCAAGCATGCTGAAGTAGATGTCATTGTTCTGGATTTGTAATTTGAAATCTCGTTTGAAATGACTAAACGTGCCTACCAATGATGTCACTGGTTCTGAACTCCTCCGAGACACAGAGTGAGTAGACCGCATATGGTTCCGCCATATTATAATGAGCATTCGTGAGGACCAATTATACGAAGATATAAGGTTGAAAATGGGTTAAGTGCTTTTTTTTAAAGAAGTCTTAGCATGATTGACAGCACAGCAGTGTTGTGCTATAAGTGTTTAAATCCCACATGCTTATTGCAGGGGCTTTTTGTATTATCCTTTTAGCATAATCTTTGGCTGTAGGACCACAAAAATAGTCCACAAAAGTGCAGCTCTTTTTTTTGTGTTATCCTTTTAGCCTTAACATCTGACCTGTACCACATGCTGTTTGTGTTTACATTTCTAACTAATAAAGTATTCAATCAATCACTCAGTCAATGTACTACCTGTACTGTTAATAAGCATGTTAATAACATATATTCAAACAATCAATTAATCAAAGGTCCAAACTCTTACAATAAATGCATGTAATCTCTGTACTATCTTCATGTAATTCTCAAGAACCTAGACTAGACTGACTGACTTCAAATTCTAAACGCGTGCCGCGGACGACCCAACAAAGTTTAGTGTCGGCGACTCGGCAGCGAGTTGGTCGGAGAGGTGGTTGTCAGAAAAGGCTCGGCTGTGACCCAAATTAGCCAATTGATTGCCATGGCAAGTTAACATCAGCCTAAATTTGATTTGGCAAATTCCCCACGCCTGTCAAATTCCCCACACCTGCATGGGGACTTCAGTCAGTCCACCTTCCGCAGTCAGCTTGCACTCTTCCACCGACGTTTTATAGTGCGTGTGTGCATGCGTGCACGACGCAGGCTATTTTCACAATATCTGTGGAATGGAATCTGTGAAACCAAATGTAATGCCCACAATTCCAAGTGATTGTGGGGGTGCTCACAAGGCGTTGCGAGCTTGTAAGCGGTGCTTTTTGGTGCAGACATTTGGTGTGGAGGGGAAAAAGAGCAGACCAAGTACTAGTAGTTAGTTAGTTAGTTAGTTTTATTTATTGTGTGTAAATTTGTCTTCGGTCTCAAACAATAGTAAAAAAAACCCCGGCAACAACAACAGCAACAACACTTGCACAATTATCTTCATGGCAAAAATGCAGGACAACAGTGGCAAATACATTGAAAACAAATCTAGACATGGTATAGTTTAGTGCCTTAATGGCATTAGGAATGAAGGCATTTTTAAAGATGTTAGCTTTTGATACTTTGTACCGTCTACCAGAGGGAAGAAGTTCGAACTCCCTGCAGAGTATCTTGACAGCTTTTTTTCTAAGTACTTCCTTGTAGATACAACTTAATTGTTTCTGTCTCTTCCCAATGATTTTTAGAGGCTAGGTTCACTATTTGCTGCAGCTTGCTTCTTTTTTTTACATTAAGATTGCCATACCACATTGCCAAATTTGCCACGTTAAAAGTCAAGATTTCCTCAGGTTCTTATAGACTGTTTCCATGATATGCTTGCTCACTCTAAAGGAGTTGAGCTTGCGTAAAGGTGGAGGTGTATATACAGAGCCAATGGACAAATCTATTAACCCATTTAGACAGTTTTCAGAAAAACCCATGTCAGTTGTTCTCAAACTATTTCACTCCCAAAAATATATGTAATTGGCCACCGACCCCCATCTGAAAATATGTAGTTCCATGCAGGGACCTCCCCGGAAGCAAAGACTTGAGTTAAAACGTTCACTGTGAATACATTAAAAGATTTGCGCCACATTTTCCCGATTTTTTTCTAAAATAGCAGATCTACAAGCTTGTAGCGCGGCACTCGGTGCCACGCTATGAGCTTGTAGATCTGCTATTTTAGCATAGCTAAAGTATAACATGCTTAAAACACCAAAAGGGGTTCCCGCCCAGAATGGGTTAAATATTGAGCGTTGAAGTGGTTAACTCATTTACTGCCACCCGCAATTCACACACACGCACACGCACACACACACACACACACACACACACACACACACACACACACACACACACACACACACACACACACACACACACACACACACACACACACACACACACACACACACACACACACACGATGGGGAGAGAGAGATGGAGAGCAAGAGTGACCAAGAAACATTTCAAGTTGTACAATGGGATTATTAGTATATGATAACAACTGGCACAAGACATGAATAATCAGACTGTGAAAATTAGAGAGAGTTTGAATTCCCTTGAATAACAGAAGTACGTGTGGTATAAGACCAGGTATATCATGCATCCTGTGCAGCAGCGCACTAGTGCACATCTTTACGAAGTAATAAAACCAGGTAACGTGCATCCTGCGCAGTGCACATGTTACAAAGCATTTGAACCGTCCGTCCGTCCGACCGACCGACCGACCGACCGGTGCATCCTGGGTGCCTGTGCCCAGCTTCTGCCATCAGCGTTCACTTCTAGACGCTACAGTATGTATAGCATTCAGAGATGATGGAATCTGGCTTGAGGGCGGCAGTGGCTCAGGGGTAGAGTGGCCGGTAGGAGCAGCCGGATGGGAACCATGAGGTTCCCGGTTCGATCCTGGGCTCCCCAGAGTTAGTGTTGAAGTGTCCTTGAGCAAGACTCTGAACCCCTAATGCTCCCAATGTGCAGGTCGGCGGTGGCTTACGTGGTTTCCTCCGCCATCGGTGTATGAATGTGTGTGTGTGTGTGTGAATAGGTGAATGTAATGCACAATCTATGCAAAGCGTTTTGGATAAAAGCTCTATATAAATGCACCATTTACCGTGTGTGTGTGTGTGTGTGTGTGTGTGTGTGTGTGTGTGTGTGTGTGTGTGTGTGTGTGTGTGTGTGTCAGACTGCATGAATGGCTCCCTGTGAAGTTTAATTACAGACACCCTCCCCCCTCAAACATTTCACAGACATCAGAGGAGGAAGCTCCACACACAACGCATGTGAGCGCAACGTGATTGGCAGGGTGACATCACATGACAATCAGCCTTGCAATCTGATTGGTTGGCTTCCCGGTACAGTGATCCATCTGGATGGATGGATACTTTATTAATCTAATCCCGAAGGAAATTTGTTTTGTTCACCTCATAAAATATTTTTGGGGCTTTTCTGCCTTTATTGACAGGATGTAGTGGAGAGAGACAGGAAACATGGAATGACACGCAGCAAAGGTCATCGGGACTCGAACCTGTGACACGCTGTCAGGCAAGCGCCTATATGCTAAGCCAGCGGGCGCCCCACATACTATTAGATTGTAAATAAAAATTGTGCCTCATGTGAAGTGAGGGGCGGTCTTATCATTATACATCATCATACATCATCTCATGAACAACTGAATTTATGTGATTGGTTGGTCAATCGGGGTCCTCTTCAAACCCTGTACACTCAAGACACTCTCCATATATGGCCAGTGCAGAATTAATTCCATATGTTGATCTGACCCCCCATGCCAATGCGCCAGCGCTCACCCAGCAGTCTGCTGTCTCCCAGGCAGATATGTTGATCTGACCCCCCCCATTCCAAAGCGCCAGCGCTCGCCCAGCAGTCTGCTGTCACCCAGGCAGATATGTTGATCCGACCCCCCCATTCCAAAGCGCCAGCGCTCGCCCAGCAGTCTGCTGTCACCCAGGCAGATATGTTGATCCGACCCCCCCATTCCAAAGCGCCAGCGCTCGCCCAGCAGTCTGCTGTCACCCAGGCGGATGCGTGAACGCGTCCTCCGTCGCTTCTCGCCCTCAGGCATCTTACTGGTTAGACAGAAATGGAAAACAGTCAATACACTTGCGGTCTTGTTTCCATTTAGCCCCTATGCAATCAATTCATAAACATGACATGAAAAATAACTCCCTTAGGCTTGCTGAAAGGTGGATTTTTAGGCCTGTTTTAAAGGATGACAGTGATCTCCGCGTCACCAGTGCCCATACCCGAGGCGGGGGTTGGTGAAAGGGCCTTTCTGTGTGGAGTTTGCATGTTCTCCCCGTGTACCCTAGGGTAGGTAACACAAAAAACATGCAGTAATCCTGGTCTCTAAACTACCTCCCCCTGGCCAGCCTGATGGAGGGGAAAGGAACTGGTCGGAATAACGTGTTCCTTCCACGCGCTACATCCGCCTGGGGAAACTCCCCCCTGTCAGGTGAAAAGAAGCAGCTTGGACTCCTCATGCATAGAAAGGAGCATGAGGTCAGTCCGCTGCCCCCCCAGGTTGGCAGAGGAAGTGTACATTAGATCATTAGTGTTACATTAGATCATTGACACTGGGTTGCAAAATTGTGGGATAAAAAATTAGAAGGAAAAAAGAAAAAAAGAAGATGACACTGATCTGCAAAAGGAGAATCTACCCATGTTTTATTTTTTTTATACGTGTGTAGTACCTGATCGTTGTTCCGTCTCTGGTATTGTGGCTGTTGGTGTCACTTCTTTGTAGGTAATTAGTGGTAATGAGGACATTGAGGGCAAAGCCCATTCTGACCTGAGATCAGATTCATACGAGGTTTCCACTGGACACACGCTGGTCTGACGAACCCATTCTGACCTGAGATCAGATTCATACGAGGTTTCCACTGGACACACACTGGTCTGATTAACCCATTCTGACCTGAGATCAGATTAAAAAAATGTCAGTCGTTCTTCGATTTTTCAAAAAATAGCAGACCTACAAGCTCGTATCGCGCCACTCGGTGGCGCGATATGAGCTTGTAGATCTGCTATTTTTCAATAGCTAAAGCATAACATGATGCCAACACCAAAATGGGTGCCCGGTCAGAATGGGTTAACTCTGTCTTCTACCCGGGGCCAACATCATTGTATAGTCTGATGGTCGCTTGGGATGAAGGAGTTCCCAAGTCTGTCTGTCTGTGTCTGTGCTGCATGTCTTACTGTTTTTAGTGTGTTGCGAGTTGCCGAATCTTTAAAGGTGGTGTAAGTGTAAGTCACGAAATATCGTTTGGTTTGGTTTTCACAACCAAGTGTCACTGTTGCGCAGCCTAACACACACACACACACACACACACACACACACACACACACACACACACACACACACACACACACTGTCTATATTGAATAGTCAACTAGTTGCTCAAAGCCCTTCAAGGGGGTCTGCAGTCAAATACAATTTGGGGTCCTTGATGTGGTTAAGGTGCAGTAAGTGCTTTTATTTTGTAGTATATGCTTGTAGTTTGACCTACGTTGCCGTTGACCACAGGCGTCGTCCATCTTGAATTGTGTTGACTCCCACAGTGGTCAGGGAGTGTGTAGCAGTGGTATGGGTCAGACTGAGCTAACCTCAGGCTAACAGACAAACCTCTCCTTGAGACATTGTTCAGGGATAACCCAGCTAATTCTAGCTAATAGAATCACACATGTGCATTTGACTTTGATTAGTCAATTAGTGCAGTCGTTCCCACGCGCGCAATCCAATTAGTCAATTATTTGTGTGTGTGTGTGTGTGTGTGTGTGTGTGTGTGTGTGTTATGAAAATTACATGTCACGATTACTGTGGCAATTTCTTTTTGGATTAACGATATCATCCATCGCGATAATCAAATAAACCCTAAAATGCCACTTTTGTCCCTGTTCTGGGTGGAACGTTCGCCGAAAACAGTCGAGCTATACAAGCTCACAATGTGTTGCGTTGCAGCACATTGTGAGATGTAGATCTGCTATTTTTGAAGAATCAATTTGTGTAGAGTGAAATAAGAGCGCACCAAATGACCGACATATTTTATAACTTTGCAGCCTATATCGGGCTTGAGGACACCATTCAAAGGACCGTAATAGGGCCACAGAAAAGAAGTGGCGCCCTGTTCTATTCAACAACCTATAGTATATAGTGGAAATTGAAATCTACAACATTGTGTGTGTGTGTGTGTGTGTGTGTGTGTGTGCGTGTGAGCGTGCGTGCGTGCGTGTCATCTTGATTTGACCGACAGACACACGGTCACACAGGAGTACCTGATGCAGAAAGTAATCTACAGGAGATCATATTATATATATATATATCATATATATTGCGATCAAACTGAATTATGGGTATGAGATGAGTTCTGCTGTGTCAAACAAAGGTCCGGTAGGCTCGGGCATCGAACCCGGGACTCGCCGCCTTTATGTGGTATACACGCTGAGAGGTATAATACAATGTGCAACGTGGTGAAGATCTACAAGCTGTCTGTAGATAAAACGGTGCGTGCAGCGTGGTTAAAGTCAGCCATGGAGTACCTCTCCTTTACCTTGTTGTGCCAACATTCAAGCCCTGTTTTCACATCTCCTCTCTCTTATAGTCTTTTAATTCATGTCTCAAGTTCCAACACCCCCCTCCCTTCTTTCTTTCCTTCTTTCCTTCTTTTCCTTCTTTCATTCTTTTCTTCCTTCTTTCTTTCTTTCTTTCTTTCTTTCTTTCTTTCTTTCTTTCTTTCTTTCTTTCTTTCTTCTTTTTCCTTTTCAATGTTTAAACAACGTGCACTACGCCCCACCCTGTGGTCTGAAGTTCCGCACTGAGCCCTTTTTTTTTGTCAAGGTGCCAGGTTTAAAAAAAATCAGCGCCTCACAAGGCGTATATTTTCCCTCTTTTCTGCGCCTGAAAAGCACAGGGGCTCCTCAATTGCCCCTCCCCCATCCCCCCCTCTCTCTGTGTCTATGGTGTGACGTTTTTTTCTTCTTTTTTTTTCTTACCACTAACGGCTACATATTAAGAGATAATTCCATACCCTGAGGTTACAAACCGGCTTAGACTGGCTCTCTTTGCTGCGTACGTTTTGACTGCTCTGTACCCTGGGTAAAAAAAAAAGCAAATTGTGGCTCTGTCTTTTTTTTTTTTTTTTTTTTTTTTTTAAAGGAACATGAGGCTAATTTATAGGAGTGACATGGTGTGTGGCTGTGGCGTCTGAGCGACACAAAGGCACAAACATACCGTCACATTTCTGCCTGTTTAATAGACCACTGAAATTACACTTTAATGCCATTGTCAGCCAGTACGTTGTTGTGAAACCTTTTGTATGTCCATATTTCAAGAACACAGCTCACATGTTGAAATTTTGGATTTGATTTAACACAAATCTTCTCGTCTGTGGGTCTTCAATCTGGGAACCCATTTGGTTACAAATATTGGGGCACCAGTGCCCTCCTTTTTGTGTAAAAATAGGAAGTTGGTTTGACTTCTCCCCTTTTGAGCCTATATTCATACTCCAGTGTTAGGGGATAAGGTAACTACCCAAACGGTGTAAAAACAGATACACATTCAGTAGAGCAGATCAGAATCTGTTCTTCAGAGAGAAATGTATTATTAACCTATTCTGACCTGAGATCAGATTCATACGAGGTTTCCGCTGGACACACACTGGTCTGATCAACCCATTCTGACCTGAGATCAGATTTAAAAATGTCAGTCGCTCTTCGATTTTTCAAAAATAGCAGACCTACAAGCTCATATCGCGCCACTCGGTGGCGCGATATGAGCTTGTAGATCTGCTATTTTTAAATAGCTAAAGCATAACATGATGCCGACACCAAAATGGATGCCCGGCCAGAATGGGTTAACAACACTGAACAATACATCTAAGATTAGGCCGAGGTCTCTGGCTCAAAACAGTTTCAGAACTACCGATTTGTCATACTTTGTTTGGGAGACAAGAAACACTTTCCTGGGGGTTTGTATGTGTGTAATACGTGTTTTTAGATATTTTAGTAGCCTATTTCAAAGTGCCAGTGATGTCATGGACACTGGTCTCACAGACTCTCACTTCCTTCCTGGACTACATGTTGTCTCAGTAAGACAGCTCTATTCAGTATTTAAGTCCGACGTCATTTTGTAGTGCTACGTTACGTCTGGGTCCAAGTGGCACCAGCTCCCGTCCGCATCCCATTGTAAAATAGAATATCTAAACGCGTGAATCTTTTTAAATTGACGTTATTTTTCAGAAAGGAAGCCATAGAGGGTTAAAATGGGTCTTAATGCTTCCAACTCGAGTAGAATTATTAATGTTTTGTACAAGTGTCCATGACAACAAAAATATATGATGTGGAGACAATAAAGACTATTATTATCATTATTATTGAAGGTGGCATTTGCTCGGTAAAATATTTCGGGGGATATTTACAATGTGTGCAGGCTTGAGTATGTTGAATCTAGTTTGCATTAATGAGGATTTAGTTGACACAATCAAATAAAATGGCGATAGTATTCCATGTGGGGCAGACGGCCTGTCACAGCCAGATTTTGGAGAGAAGCGCAGCTTTGTTGTTGCGAGGAAAGCGGTAAAATGAGACTTTCGTGGTTGTTTTCGTCTCAGATTTAGTCCGACGGAGCGTCACAGTATAACTCTATGGGGACACAAAAGCGACACAAAAGTAGGACCCGGAAGTATCTCAGGAGGGGGCGCTCACGTCACAGCTAAAATACTGAATCCCTCTCCACAAGGTGGGTTGAGTGCAGCAAAGCATTATGGTCATTGTAGTAATCCAGCAGTGAGACCCAACTATGCATGCAGTTTATCACTCAGCTCTGCGATTTATATCTGGTGAACCTTATAGAACTCATCACTGCGTCCTATATATATGACAGAGTGGGCTGGCCTTCCTTGGCCGACAGGCGAAATAAACATTGGTATCTATTTATTTTTAACCCATTCAGAACGGGCATGCCATTTTGGTGTCGGCATCATGTTATGCTTTAGCTATTGAAAAATAGCAGATCTACAAGCTCATATCGCGCCACCGAGTGGCGCGATACGAGCTTGTAGGTCTGCTATTTTTGAAAAATCGAAGAACGACTGAATTTTTTTTAGAATCTGATCTCAGGTCAGAATGGGTTAATCAGACCAGTGTGTGTCCGGCGGAAACCTCGTATGAATCTGATCTCAGGTCAGAATGGGTTAAAGCAATAGATGGGACTTTACCATTGTATATTAAAGCTCTGCTGGATTGGAATCCTGTAACATATATAATAGGACACTGGCACAGTCACTGGCTTACACTAAAGGCTCCAAATGTAAACACAGAGCTGGGGAAAACAGCCTTTTGTTTTAGTGGAATGACTTACAGCTTAAATCAACCCATTCTGACCTGAGATCAGATTCATACGAGGTTTCCGCCGGACACACCACTGGTCTGATGAACCCATTCTGACCTGAGATCAGATTCTAGAAATGTCAGTCGTTCTTCGATTTTTTCAAAAATAGCAGACCTACAAGCTCATATCGCGCCACTCGGTGGCGCGATATGAGCTTGTAGATCTGCTATTTTTAAATAGTTAAAGCATAACATGATGCGGACACCAAAATGGGTGCCCGGTCAGAATGGGTTAAAGATCTGCTCTCCCATTACATACGGTCAATTTAAATCTTTGATTGCAGACTTACCCCCAAGTGTCTGCAACTGTTTTTAAACATGTATTAATGGATCAAAATGGGGAAATGTTGCTGTTCTGTTTTGTTGTTTTTGTTTATTGCTTTGAAAATGTTGTATTATGTTGTACTGTATCTCCTCGACGACACTGCAAATGAGGGGAAACCTCAATGTCTCTCTCGAGAATAAATAAAGGTTTGAATGAATGAAATACTAAAATATATAAAAACTCAAATTACCCACATAAAAACCCCCAGGAAAGTGTTTCTTGTCTCCCAAACATCACTAAAATAAGATATGGTTGAAAAAGGGGTGAAGTGGCCCCTTAACTCACTTTATGCCAAGAATATTTAACCAAGAATATTTAACCCAATAGCACCCAGTGCTGATATTTTGAAGGAGACAAAAATCATGACCCCTGAAACCGGCTAGGCTATTTTAGCAGGAAAAACAAGAAATGACTCGAGTCATTATATATCCGCTTACATTCCATTCTCTTGCATATTGTACCTTTGGTGTGTCTTCCTGATGTCTGTAGTAGACATCGTTTAGTGTGGCTTCCTGACGTCTGTAGTAGACATCGTTTAGTGTGGCTTCCTGACGTCTGTAGTAGACATCGTTTAGTGTTTAGTGTGGCTTCCTGACGTCTGTAGTAGACATCGTTTAGTGTTTAGTGTGGCTTCCTGACGTCTGTAGTAGACATTGTTTAATGTTTAGTGTGGCTTCCTGATGTCTGTAGTAGACATCGTTTAATGTTTAGTGTTTAGTGTGGCTCGCTGACGTCTGTAGTAGACATTGTTTAGTGTTTAGTGTTTAGTGTGGCTTCCTGATGTCTGTAGTAGACATCGTTTAGTGTTTAGTGTTGCTTCCTGACGTCTGTAGTAGACATTGTTTAGTGTTTAATGTTTAGTGTGGCTTCCTGACGTCTGTAGTAGACATCGTTTAATGTTTAGTGTTTAGTGTGGCTCGCTGACGTCTGTAGTAGACATTGTTTAGTGTGTAGTGTGGCTTCCTGACGTCTGTAGTAGACATCGTTTAGTGTTTAGTGTTTAGTGTGGCTTCCTGACGTCTGTAGTAGACATCGTTTAGTGTTTAGTGTGTCTTCCTGACGTCTGTAGTAGACATCGTTTAGTGTTTAGTGTGTAGTGTGGCTCGCTGACGTCTGTAGTAGACATCGTTTAGTGTTTAGTGTGTAGTGTTTAGTGTGGCTTCCTGACGTCTGTAGTAGACATCGTTTAGTGTTTAGTGTTTAGTGTGGCTTCCTGACGTCTGTAGTAGACATCGTTTAGTGTTTAGTGTTTAGTGTGGCTTCCTGACGTTTGTAGTAGACATCGTTTAGTGTTTAGTGTGGCTTCCTGACGTCTGTAGTAGACATCGTTTAGTGTTTAGTGTTTAGTGTGGCTTCCTGACGTCTGTAGTAGACATCGTTTAGTGTGTAGTGTGGCTTCCTGACGTCTGTAGTAGACATCGTGTAGTGTTTACTGTGGCTTGCTGACGTCTGTAGTAGACATCGTTTAGTGTGTAGTGTGGCTTCCTGACGTCTGTAGTAGACATCGTTTAGTGTTTAGTGTTTAGTGTGGCTTCCTGACGTCTGTAGTAGACATCGTTTAGTGTTTAGTGTTTAGTGTGGCTTCCTGACGTCTGTAGTAGACATCGTTTAGTGTTTAGTGTGGCTTCCTGACGTCTGTAGTAGACATCGTTTAGTGTTTAGTGTGGCTTGCTGACGTCTGTAGTAGACATCGTTTAGTGTTTAGTGTTTAGTGTGGCTTCCTGACGTCTGTAGTAGACATCGTTTAGTGTTTAGTGTGGCTTCCTGACGTCTGTAGTAGACATCGTTTAGTGTTTAGTGTTTAGTGTGGCTTCCTGACGTCTGTAGTAGACATCGTTTAGTGTTTAGTGTGGCTTGCTGACGTCTGTAGTAGACATCGTTTAGTGTTTAGTGTTTAGTGTGGCTTCCTGACGTCTGTAGTAGACATCGTTTAGTGTTTAGTGTGGCTTCCTGACGTCTGTAGTAGACATCGTTTAGTGTTTAGTGTTTAGTGTGGCTTCCTGACGTCTGTAGTAGACATCGTTTAGTGTTTAGTGTGGCTTCCTGACGTCTGTAGTAGACATCGTTTAGTGTTTAGTGTTTAGTGTGGCTTCCTGACGTCTGTAGTAGACATCGTTTAGTGTTTAGTGTGGCTTCCTGACGTCTGTAGTAGACATCGTTTAGTGTTTAGTGTGTAGTGTGGCTTCCTGACGTCTGTAGTAGACATCGTTTAGTGTTTAGTGTGGCTTCCTGACGTCTGTAGTAGACATCGTTTGCAGTCTCTAGTCATGGTGGGGGGGAGGAGAGTGGACTTGGTGTCCCATTGGCCGTTGGGCTTAGCGTCCCATTGGCTGTATAGGGCTAGTCTCCCATTGGCTTATAGGTGCCAGCAAATCATGAAAACCTCGCCACTACATCGCTACTAGACCACGTGACTAGACTAGAAAGTCTGATCATTGATCAGCTCTGCAAGCTGATGAAAAAAGGTTGTCCTTTTAACCCATTCTGAACGGGCACCCATTTTGGTGTCAGCATCATGTCGTGCTTTAGCTATTTAAAAATAGCAGATCTACAAGCTCATATCGCGCCACCGAGTGGCGCGATATCAGCTTGTAGGTCTGCTATTTTTTGAAAAATCGAAGAACGACTGACATTTTTAGAATCTGATCTCAGGTCAGAATGGGTTAAGTATGGTACTCAAGTAACTGGTACACAGTGTGTGGAAGAGGTAGAGAGAGTGTTGGCTGCATTGTACAGTAGACTCCAGCATTGTACTGCATGTACTGTCTGGATTATATACAATAGACTCCGGCACATTGATTTACTGCTGTGTTTAATCCTGCGCTGACAAACAGTTGGTTAGTCTGTGTTTTCATCTGTGAAACCAACAATGAGGAGAGGGACACCGCGACACTGCGTCTCGACTAAGATATGTCTGTCTGTCCTAACCCTGCTGCTCCTCGCTGGCTGGAGAAATTGATCCGAATTTGCACACGGCGGGCATTGACCATTCCCTATATAGTAAAAAAGAAAGTCCTATAGGATTCCAATATAATTTTATAGGATTCCATTGGAACTTTGGACAATCCTATAGATTTTCCAAAGTGCCAATGTACTTCACCCTCCTGATGAATTGAAAATGGAGGCCCCCAATATACCCATACTGCATACTGTGATTTTGTTTTTGTTTTTCAATCCATGAATCATGCAGTTCCAGCTTTGGCCAGTTGGGGTAGCTTCAACATTTCCCAGCCGCTCTGAGGGCTGGGAAATGCATGTGCATTTGATATAGGGCTTGATATGCATGTGCATGCAGAAAACAACTACTTAACCCATTCTGACCTGAGATCAGATTCATACGAGGTTTCCACTGGACAAACACTGGGTCTGATTAACCCATTCTGACCTGAGATCAGATTCTAAAAATGTCAGTCGCTCTTCGAATTTTCAAAAATAGCAGACCTACAAGCTCGTATCGCGCCACTCGGTGGCGCGATATGAGCTTGTAGATCTGCTATTTTTAAATAGCTAAAGCATAACATGATGCTGACATGATGCATCAAAGCCATATTTAAATACTTTTTTATTAGCATGTGCAAATATTCCATTGGGCATGGACAAATTACATCATCAATGATTATGACAATTATGCATTTCTTCATGCTAATTGAGATTACACCATTATGTCTGTCTGTCTGTCTGTCTGTCTGTCTGTCTGTCTGTCTGTCTGTCTGTCTGTCTGTCTGTCTGTCTGTCTGTCTGTCTGTCTGTCTGTCTGTCTGTCTGTCTGTCTGTCTGTCTGTCTGTCTGTCTGTCTGTCTGTCTGTCTGTCTCACTCTGGGCTTTTAACACACACACACACACACACACACACACACACACACACACACACACACACACACACACACACACACACACACACACACACACACCCTCACCCTTTCTTTTTTCCTGCTCTCGCTGCCCCACCCCCATATTCCTTATGCCCTCATCCCTAAAACACACACACACACACACACACACACACACACACACACACACACACACACACACACACAGCCCCGGGGCGACAGCAGAACGGGAATTGATTAGTGGCACGACTTAAAAATAGACAGGCCAGTTGTCATGGCAACGGCCACAATGAGCTGTTGTCTTGTTTAATGAACACCAGAGATGTCTGTCTGTCTGTCTGTCTGTCTGTCTGTCTGTCTGTCTGTCTGTCTGTCTGTCTGTCTGTCTGTCTGTCTGTCTGTCTCTCTTCACTGTGTGTGTGTGTGTGTGTGTGTGTGTGTGTGTGTGTGTGTGTGTGTGTGTGTGTGTGTGTGTGTGTGTGTGTGTGTGTGTGTGTGTGTGTTCATTAAAAACAATGTTAAATAAATAACTCTATAGTGTGATGTATAAGTACACCCCCTGGACATGACATTAGTATGTCACATGTATGTACATTGTACAACTACACTCTTGGACATGACGCTAGTATATTACATACTTAACCCCAACCCTACCCCTCAGTGCCAAGCAGGGAGGCATTGAGTCCAATCCAACCCCTCAGTGCCAAGCAGGGAGGCATTGAGTCCAATCCAACCCCTCAGTGCCAAGCAGGGAGGCATTGAGGCCAACCCCTCAGTGCCAAGCAGGGAGGCATTGAGTCCAATCCAACCCCTCGGTGCCAAGCAGGGAGGCATTGAGGCCAACCCCTCAGTGCCAAGCAGGGAGGCATTGAGTCCAATCCAACCCCTCAGTGCCAAGCAGGGAGGCATTGAGTCCAATCCAACCCCTCAGTGCCAAGCAGGGAGGCATTGAGTCCAACCCCTCAGTGCCAAGCAGGGAGGCATTGAGGCCAACCCCTCAGTGCCAAGCAGGGAGGCATTGAGTCCAATCCAACCCCTCGGTGCCAAGCAGGGAGGCATTGAGGCCAACCCCTCAGTGCCAAGCAGGGAGGCATTGAGTCCAATCCAACCCCTCAGTGCCAAGCAGGGAGGCATTGAGTCCAATCCAACCCCTCAGTGCCAAGCAGGGAGGCATTGAGTCCAACCCCTCAGTGCCAAGCAGGGAGGCATTGAGTCCAATCCAACCCCTCAGTGCCAAGCAGGGAGGCATTGAGTCCAATCCAACCCCTCAGTGCCAAGCAGGGAGGCATTGAGTCCAACCCCTCAGTGCCAAGCAGGGAGGCATTGAGTCCAATCCAACCCCTGAGTGCCAAGCAGGGAGGCATTGAGTCCAATCCAACCCCTCGGTGCCAAGCAGGGAGGCATTGAGTCCAATCCAACCCCTCAGTGCCAAGCAGGGAGGCATTGAGTCCAATCCAACCCCTGAGTGCCAAGCAGGGAGGCATTGAGTCCAACCCCTCAGTGCCAAGCAGGGAGGCATTGAGGCCAACCCCTCAGTGCCAAGCAGGGAGGCATTGAGTCCAACCCCTCAGTGCCAAGCAGGGAGGCATTGAGTCCAACCCCTCAGTGCCAAGCAGGGAGGCATTGAGTCCAACCCCTCAGTGCCAAGCAGGGAGGCATTGAGTCCAACCCCTGAGTGCCAAGCAGGGGGGCATTGAGTCCAACCCCTCAGTGCCAAGCAGGGAGGCATTGAGTCCAACCCCTCAGTGCCAAGCAGGGAGGCATTGAGGCCAACCCCTGAGTGCCAAGCAGGGAGGCATTGAGTCCAACCCCTGAGTGCCAAGCAGGGAGGCATTGAGTCCAACCCCTGAGTGCCAAGCAGGGAGGCATTGAGGCCAACCCCTCGGTGCCAAGCAGGGAGGCATTGAGTCCAACCCCTGAGTGCCAAGCAGGGAGGCATTGAGGCCAACCCCTGAGTGCCAAGCAGGGAGGCATTGAGTCCAACCCCTGAGTGCCAAGCAGGGAGGCATTGAGGCCAATGTCTATAGGCCTAGTCTTTGGTTTGACCCAACGTGGGAATTGTACCCCGACCTCCCAGTCGTAAAAAAACTAAAAACTAAAAAGCTAGCTTGAACCAAAAAATATCACTTTCACTTCCAGCATTCCAGAATAGCAGAACAGCAGTGCTCATCCATTTCTCTCTCACAACACACACACACACACACACACACACACACACACACACACACACACACACACACACACACACACACACACACACACACACACACAACAGATACCATCTCACCAGTCACCACACACACAACCTGCATTCTGTTGCTCACAGCCAACCAATTACAAGTCTGTTGCCATGGGCGCCATCCTCCTAATTGGTCTCATTAGTGTCAGAAACTGGCTGTATGCAAATGAGTGGTCCTATTCCCAGCAGCCCGCCTGCCTGCCTGATGCGCTGCGCGGGCAGAACAAACCCTACCTCCAATTAGTGAATCAACCAATGAGCTTAGCTGCCCTCTGCCGTGGGCCACACCCCCAAATTGCAGGGGCCTGTTATAATCTGAGATCGTCTCTGGGCCTGTCACAATTATTCCATAATAGTCTAATTACAATTATTTAAGATAATGGCGATTGTTTCACATAATTATCATAATCGTTTCCATGTTGGATAGTGTTCATATATTCTCTACCATTGAGCTAATGGAACCGGATATTTTCCCAAAATGCTTTCCCCACAATAACAAAGGTCACTAGTATGAAGGCCTGAGGCACTCCCATCAACCGTATAGGGTGTAATTTAATCCATACCCCTCCATTTACATTTTATGTGACAGCATATGTGCTATATTATAATATATAGCACATATGCTGTCACATAAAATGTAAGTATATATATATATTGTCCCGGTGCAATCACGTGATCAGAAATTGGGGCCAATCACATCATTTTCAAATGATCAGAATCGGATCAGGAGCAAAAAAATGTGATGGTGACATCCCTAGTATCAATGTTATATTAATATCATGATATTAAACTAGCCTCGGTCCCAGACTGTCTCCTCTGGGAAGAGAAAAGCCTGGTCACAACCAGGCAGAGACGCAATACACTTGTTTCATTCACGGAGATTCCGTAACTTCCGCTGTGATTTTGGACATTGTATTGTGATATGGCATAAGTGTCATATCACAGATATAAATATCTGAAATGATAGGAATCGGATCGGGAACAAAAAACTAAAAAAAAAACGTGATCGGTACATCCCTACTAGCAATAGAGGTGTTTTCTTAACTACTTTCAACCTGGCCTTCCTAACTTCCTACCTGGTGTTCATTATAGGAACATTTTCAAAATGTTTATGTTTTTACCATCTCTATTTTTGTCTGAAATGACACCTCAATGACCACCCCAACTGTATGTGTTATATTGTATTAATACATTGATTGGCAGGTTACAGTATTAATTAATTATTCCGCAAACCCCCAGTGTTTTTCAATGTTTTTACTGTACCTTATATACAGTCGCACTCGCAAAGGCTGTCGTCTACTCTGGAGGGGCGAACGATCGTCTTTTCTTTCACCCGGAAAATACATTTTGTAAACGCGATCATCGGTTCTTTAGTTATGGGCCGTTGAATATAGCTTGTTTTGACCAGAATCTGAGATAAGTGTAATTTTTGTAAATCTGATAACATAGAGGCAGACCAGAGTAGTTTTTATTTATAAAGAAAGTCTGCCTGTATCCGTCTCCTAGCATCCTAGCATAATCTTTCTTGACCTGACGCTAGAGGAGACCCACGTCTGTCCGTTTCTCTGTGAAAGTCATGTGTCCTCATGCTGCTCCGTATTTCTCCGTGAATGTCGTGTGTCCAATAATGTCCGTGTGTTTTCTCGGGCCATATCGCATCACAGAAAGAGAAACCACAGAGCTGGGTTGAAAACGCACGTTTAGGTGTCAGCATCATGTTATGCTTTAGCTATTGAAAAATAGCAGATCTACAAGCTCATATCGCGCCACCGAGTGGCGCGATACGAGCTTGTAGGTCTGCTATTTTTGAAAAATCGAACAGCGACTGACATTTCTAGAATCTGATCTCAGGTCAGAATGGGTTAATCAGACCAGTGTGTGTCCAGTGGAAACCTCGTATGAATCTGATCTCAGGTCAGAATGTGCTTCCGCATGCTCGTCATGTGCCACGGTCTATGACTTGCTGAACTGAACTGCGCACGAAATGTTCATTCACAACTTTTAACCGGCTTAAACTTTTAACTTTTAATGATGGCTCCAACTAAATCCATTTCATCTAATAATAACAGGCCTTGATCAACAAATATTTTCATAAAGCACCAAATAATGACAGTTCCCACAAATTACACCGTGATCACACACAGATGGTAATGAATGCTCTTCCTCTTCATGCTGTTTTCCATCTCCATGGAATGAGCTGTTTCTGGACTCTGACAACGGCGAGGCTGCAGAACATCATCAGCGCTAACATGAAAAACTGCGGAAGCCACGGGTGAACTATACCCTTTAATATTAAAATGAACATATTACTAGTAATGTATTTCACTTAAACAACTTAAAAAACGGACTTCATTTCTATTAACTAAACAGTAAACACCCATGAAGCCTCGAATTCATGGAGATATAATTTGACCCCTACCTGCGTATTCTCCGGTAGGAGACTATTGACCTCTGACCCAGTCAACAGATCATTGGCTCAGGGAATGCGACGACAAATGAAAAATCTCCATGAATTCTTTGTTTAATTTAGTTTATTCGCACAATAAAAACAGTACAAAAAAAGGTAACATCAATAAAAGTGTGTGCAGGTGAGAAAAGAAACCATTCAAGGCTTCATGAGGTGTGTAATTGATAGAAAATAAGTCAGTTTTTGGGTGAACTACTCCTTTAACTAATTTGAATGGAGAACCCCCTCAAGGACCTCACCGGACTCCACTTTTGAGAACCAACGTTGTTAGGACTGTCACGATTTATTGGAACACAAATAATTGCGATTTTTTTTTCCGCAATCACAAATTACACTTAACAACAGTTCTAGGCCTGTTACAATTTGGAACAGGCCCTATAACTGTTGTAAGTGTGTAAAGTGTCAGAAGAATGTGAATCTATTAACAAAGCGTTTCTATTTGACCAAGAAAATATCACTTGTCCTCACTTGCCCTAATCGTCAAGTAATACATCATGATGGTGACAGCCCTAGCCCCGTGGTTCCCAAACCTTTTCACGTCAAGGACCCCAAATTAACACTCATTATTAGCCCACAGACCCCCATTTCAAAATACATGCCAGGGACCCCCATAAGAGAAGGTTTTTTACGGCTCCAGCAGTGATTTTCAATGAATTTCAAAGGCCCCAGTTTGACCTGAATTATACGCTATGGTCATTAATTGCATTTCTATCTCTGGGACCCCAATTTATATTAAATCAAAGTTACTTTAACTCAGAGTGTACACATGTGGCAGTGGACTGCCCTAACCATCAGTAGACATGGCTCCATACTGACCCTGTGTGACCCGGCTGTCACAAACCCTCATAGTGTGTCAAGTGTCACCGCCTAAAGCTCCGTAATGTCACACCACACATGACACTGTTCATCCATACGTGTATGACTCATACTCGGTATTGGGGCAGCACTGGCTCAGGAGGTAAAGCAGGTCGTCCAATGATCCGTGGGTCGGCGGTTCGAATCCCGGCTCCTCCTCCTGTCCACATGTCGACGTGTCCTTGGGCAAGACACTGAACCCCACCTTGCCTCCATTGGTGTGTGAATGTGGGAAGTGCGGATGTTGGCGTTGACTGTTCGCCGCTTTACCTCCCGCGATGTATGAATGAATGGACCATTGTAAAGCGCTTTGAGTAAGCATGTAGTGCGTAGAAAAGCGCTATAAAAATGCAATCCCTTATAATTTACTTATTATTGTTATTATTATTATTATTATAATAGCTGGATGGGAAAACTATAAGAGGTTCCCAGGCTCCCCCAGAGTTTGTGTCGAAGTAGTCAAAGCTGGGCTTTGACTACACACTGCTTTATGTACAGATCCTGGGCTTTGACTACACACTGCTTTATGTACAGTTCCTGGAGTGCGGGGAGCTCGTCTCCCATGATGCGCTCTGCCGATCCCACTACACTGTGTAGGCTGATCTTTTCTCGGGCAGTACAGTTCCCATACCAGGCCGCATCCTGGCAGAACGCCTTCAGCTGAGCTATTGTAGTACAGCCAGAATGGTACACAAGATCTTCATTGGTGCTGCTACTGTAGATCTCGTGAGAGAGTGTCGCTGGAACAGACAAAAGGTCTTTAACAAGGTAGATTTTCTCTCTTGTCTCTCTGAAAAAAAGCCATTTTGTGTTGGAAAGTCAATGCTAAAGTTAGCAAGGTAGGGTAAGTGGTTTTCTTTGGTTAAATTAATTGTTAAATAGCTCTATATGATGATAGTACAACTACACTGGCTTCCTGACAAGTTCTGCATCAATTTCAAACTCCTCGTTCTCACCTATATGTCAAAACGCCCTGCCTGGCTCCACACTACCTCTCTGGCCTCCTCCATAAACCTCCTGTGACGCGGAAACCTGCGCTCTACAAACTTGGACCTCCTCTCTGTCCCCAAGGCAGACGAGCAAACCTTAGGGGACAGAACGTGTTCAGTGTGGCAGCCCCCACCCTGTGGGACTCTCTCCCAAATAGATTTGCCATGCTCCAACACTGGACTCTTTTAAGGCTGCCTTGAAAAGTCAGCTATTCTTTCAATCTTATGGCATACGTTGTTGTTTTTTGTTTGTTTGGTTGTTTGGTACCTTGTAAAGTGTCCTTGGGTTCATGAAAGGTGCTATATATATACAGCTATTCTTTCAATCTTATGGCATACGTTGTTGTTTTTTGTTTGTTTGGTTGTTTGGTACCTTGTAAAGTGTCCTTGGGTTCATGAAAGGTGCTATATAAATTCAAGCTAGTAGTAGTAGTAGTGGTAATAGTCGTAGTAGTTATTTTACTAGTACTTAGTGTTTGTTCAGTGTCTGCATCTGCCCAAATGCCTAACAGGAGTCTCCTTGTCTCTCCCAGCTCTTGAAACAGCAAAATGCATTTTCAGGTTGGGGTACCAATTTTATCCAATCAGGATAGAGGACTCCGAATAGAGACAGGATACAGATTAAACAAGTGAAATTGGATGTGATGATGACACAAAGAAATAAAAATAAATTAAATTGGAACTGGATAAATGGGTATCCTGATTTGTCTGACATCGTGCAACCCTCCTTGTTACTGAACAAACACTTGAAGTTGTTACTGAACAAACGCAACAAACCCAAAAATGTCACTTAACCCATTCTGAACGGGCACCCATTTTGGTGTCAGCATCATGTTATGCTTTAGCTATTGAAAAATAGCAGATCTACAAGCTCATATCGCGCCACCGAGTGGCGCGATACGAGCTTGTAGGTCTGCTATTTTTGAAAAAAATCAAAGAACGACTGACATTTTTAGAATCTGATCTCAGGTCAGAATGGGTTCATCAGACCAGTGTGTGTCCGGCGGAAACCTCGTATGAATCTGATCTCAGGTCAGGAAAGGGGCCTCAGATAAAGGAAGTAAACCACAGATGGGGAGTCTTGCTCTCCTATTTGTCTTGGGTTCTATCAGGGAAGGGCATTATTATTCTACCTGTCGGCGATGCCAAACACAGCTCTCTTTGTGTGGTGACGACAAGGGGGCTTGCGGAGTGGAGGTGACGGCAGCATGGCTGCCATTTTGTCACCTAACAACCTGCTCCGTGTGCTATACCGAGGAGCAGGAGGAGAGGGGGAAGGATTAATGAAGTGGATTGTGGGTAAATCAGCGGCGTTGGATCGGCAGGAGGAGCTGCAGATTTGTGATTTTGGGAGTTTGGCCAAGGACTGCATGATGACTGAACCCCCTCCCCCCTCCCCTCTATCCCTCTCTGATGGGTGGGCCTGAACCCCCTCCCTCCCCTCTCTGTCCCTCTCTGATGGGTGGGCCTGAACCCCCCCTCCCCCCTCCCCTCTATCCCTCTCTGATGGGTGGGCCTGAACCCCCTCCCTCCCTCCCCTCTCTATCCCTCTCTGATGGGTGGGCCTGAACCCCCTCCCTCCCCTCTCTGTCCCTCTCTGATGGGTGGGCCTGAACCCCCCCCCTCTCCTCTCTATCCCTCTCTGATGGGAGGGCCTGAACCCCCTCCCTCCCCTCTCTATCCCTCTCTGATGGGTGGGCCTGAACCCCCTCCCTCCCCTCTCTATCCCTCTCTGATGGGTGGGCCTGAACCCCCCCCTCCCCTCTCTATCCCTCTCTGATGGGTGGGCCTGAACCCCCTCCCCCCCTCTCTATCCCTCTCTGATGGGTGGGCCTGAACCCCCCCTCCCCCCCTCCATCCCTCTCTGATGGGTGGGCCTGAACCCCCTCCCTCCCCTCTCTGTCCCTCTCTGATGGGTGGGCCTGAACCCCCTCCCTCCCCTCTCTATCCCTCTCTGATGGGTGGGCCTGAACCCCCTCTCTATCCCTCTCTGATGGGTGGGCCTGAACCCCCTCCCTCCCCTCTCTGTCCCTCTCTGATGGGTGGGCCTGAACCCCCTCCCTCCCCTCTCTGCCCCTCTCTGATGGGTGGGCCTGAACCCCCTCCCTCCTCCCCTCTCTATCCCTCTCTGATGGGTGGTCCTGAACCCCCTCCCTCCCCTCTCTGTCCCTCTCTGATGGGTGGGCCTGAACCCCCTCCCTCCCCTCTCTATCCCTCTCTGATGGGTGGGCCTGAACCCCTTCTATCCCTCTCTGATGGGTGGGCCTGAACCCCCCCTCCCCTCTCTATCCCTCTCTGATGGGTGGGCCTGAACCCCCTCCCCTCCCTATCCCTCTCTGATGGGTGGGCCTGAACCCCCTCCCTCCCCTCTGTATCCCTCTCTGATGGGTGGGCCTGAACCCCCTCCCTCCCCTCTCTATCCCTCTCTGATGGGTGGGCCTGAACCCCCCCTCCCTATCCCTCTCTGATGGGTGGGCCTGAACCCCCCCCCCCTCCCCTCCCTATCCCTCTCTGATGGGTGGGCCGCGTGCATTTTCAGATTAATGATCAATCGATTGTGCCCCAGCTTGGATTGACGGAATTACCAAAGACGGTAGTCCTGGTTATCGGTATCACAAAAAATATATGCATTTTTTAAGGTTTTAAAGATTTTTATTTTTTTACATAATAGGCCTATAATATATATATATATATATATATATATATATATATGTATATATATGTGTGTAAAAAAACATCTTTATATAATTAAAATCTTAGTGTTTGAAAATCACTGCCTTATAGAGCCAGGGATGGCATGACGGCAGCACCCCTCCATCCTCTCCTCCTCTGCAGCATAGAGATAAGCCTGGCAACAACACACACACACACACACACACACACACACACACACACACACACACACACACACACACACACCATGCTTAAAACATGTAAATTATATGATTGGATGCTCTGTGCCTCACCTCACTGTGTGTGTGTGTGTGTGTGTGTGTGTGTGTGTGTGTGTGTGTGTGTGTGTGTGTGTGTGTGTGTGTGTGTGTGTGTGTGTGTGTGTGTGTGTGTGTGTGTGTGCGTGTGCGTGTGCGTGTGTGCGCGCACACGCACGTGTGCGCAATGTGTTCCATCAGCCAAATGAATTGTCATGATCAGACGATGCGTTAAATGAGCTGCAGATTCCACCGTATATACCAGCCACGGATGCCTTATTGCGTTACCTTTGAGGGCATGCAGAGAAACTGGACATTTTCCTAAGCTCCGATCTGATCGGAGCTTATCTGTGGCACACACATAAAGAGAGTGCGTGTGTGTGTGTTGCGACGCGTGCGTGCGTGCGTGCGTGTGATGGGCGGATGGTTGGATGGGGGCACTAAGGATTGGCATTATGACATGCTAGTATACTGTATGTCAGGAGAGAGAGCTGGCGTCTTCCTTTTAAATGCACGCACACACGCACACACACACACGCTGACACACTTGTGGATAGGATGATGCTGTACCGTACACACTGTACATAAAATGCATCAAGGGCAGAAAAACAGCAGTTGTAAGCTGCACACCTCTGTCAGGAATCGGATACTTAAAACAGGGCAGGGGCCCAACAGAACGCTCCAAGCGTGTGTTTATTTTTACAACAAGAAGTGAGGCATATTTTTTTTGGGGGGGAGTGTAGTGGGGGAGGGGCACATAATACACACACACACCTCTCCTTTGTGGCACAGGCACACACACAGTCGCACACAGTCTCTCTCTCTCACACACACACACACACACACACACGCACACACAGCGCTGTAGCAGAATGCAGAGAGAGGCCATGTACAATTGTACATCCCTTTCGTCATTGATCATTCTACCCTCTTTTTTGGAAGGGGGGGGGGGGGGAGTAATGCCTAATGTCACATCTTCTTTTCACTTAAAGGGCATGAAGAACACTTTGGTTTAGGTTTGTGTTCTGTTGTTCCTGTTCCTGTTGTTCACTATTTGGAGATCCGGATCAGTGGATATAATTGGTGCTGGGTTTGGGCATGGTGTTCTATGTTGAATCAGAATCAGCTTTGTTTATGATTGTAAACGGGATAGTCTCGCGTAGCCAGACAACTATCCCACAATCTCCGAATTATATAGAGTCTGGAACGACACCTCCAGAAATCCAGAAGCTGCCATTTCGGTTCACGAAAATATATTTTAATTAATTAATTAATTTTAATTTTTTCCATTTCTGCTAAGCCACAAGCTGTATATGATGTTGATTTATATTAGGATAAATTTGCGCGACTATAAAGACGAAACGGAAGTGGGGGAGGAGGCTTCACTTCCGTTTTTATGGCTTGCTCATGATCAGAGCTCCTGTCTCCGGACTGTATGACGGAAGCATTTGAAAATTGCAGGAGGCAACAATCTGGCAAAGCGAGACTATAAACAGGATAAAAGACAGGCTTTCACCATACAATATAAGTCGACGAGGAGCATGTTTTAAATGGTCAGATTCTAATCAATGGAGCAATTACTTTTGATTTGTTTGTGCATCACAGCACAAACTTAAACTCTACCAAAGTATAGTCTTGCCCTTTAAGCCATGCCCGCCATGGTGGCCCCGCCACGCTTACAGATCATCACTCTCTTTTACAGCCAAATATCGTGCAAAAACGTCATCTCCATTGTCTTCAAAACATGTTTTTGTTTTTTCATATGTTGGCGCCCTACTTCGCTTACACAAGGCTGTCGCTCAAAAAAAGAGTGAAAATAGCTGATCGACAACCTCACGATGCAGCATGTTGTGATGGTATTGTAGATAGGCCATTTTAACTAGCCTACTTCTATTTCTTAAATGTTAAAATCTGTATAGTAATAATCGTTGCAAAAAAGTAACTGTTTTTGGCCACACAAGGTTTCCACTATATCCCAACGATATAGCCGAACTCAAGATGATTTACAGGTATGGCGCGTGCGTGCACGTTGTGTGCATGTTGCTGTGGAATTCCCTCCCCCCCCCCTCCTTTTCTTTTCTGTCGGTGGCAGATTTTGGAGTTTCAACTCTGTCTCTCTCTCTCTCTCTCTCTCTCTCTCTCTCTGCCGCCACCGCGGCCAACTCGGGACAGACGAGAGACGAGAGGATCAAATATATACGAACGTTACAGAATACAAAAACGTGAAGCGGTGGCCAAGCCATGTTGTTCTAGTCTCAAAGTGTTCCTCCCTCCCCTCCCCTCTCCCTCTCCATGCCTCTTGCCGTCTGTGTGCGTGTGTGTGTCTATGTCTCTCTCTCTCTCTCTCTGTCTCTCTCTGTCTCTCTCCCCCTTTACCCCTGGTTGCTGCTGCATGTGTTGGCTGGCACTGTGCCCAAAGCCGCCAGGCTGTGTGTCCTTCAGTACGCGTGTGCAAGCCCTTTTTGTGTGTGTGTGTGTGTGTGTGTGTGTGTGTGTGTGTGTGTGTGTGTGTGTGTGTGTGTGTGTGTGTGTGTGTGTGTGTGTGTGTGTGGCCGGGGGTTTGGGAAGTGGAGGGAGGGTCTTTTTTTTTTTGTCAGAGCGGGAGGGGAGGGAAGGGGGTGTAAGTAAGCGGGGGCATCGGGTTTGGGGTGGGGGGCGGGGTTATGGGGGGTGAAGGGGGCTCTATAGGAGAAGAGAGCCACTGTTTTTTTTCTTTTTTGCATTAGCAGCTGACTGAAACAGTCATTATATTATGTAAAAAATATGGTCTTGGGGGGGGGGGGGGGGGCAACAACCATCGAGCCCCCCCCACCCCCCACCCTGATTGGCGGGGGGGGGGAGGCATCCGTCCGTGGCCATTGTGTCGCTGTTTTTTGGGGGTGCGCGCTGCCGCCCGCACGCCCGCTGAGCGACGCGCGTGGCCGCACTCCCTGCCTCCCTTCTCCTGTCTCTCATTAACCCATTCTGAACTGAGATCAGATTCATACGAGGTTTCCACTGGACACACACTGGTCTGATTAAACCCATTCTGACCTGAGATCAGATTCTAAAAAATATCAAGTCATTCTTCGATTTTTCAAAAATAGCAGACCTACAAGCTCATATCGCGCCACTCAGTGGCGCGATATGAGCTTGTAGGTCTGCTATTTTTAAATAGCTAAAGCATAACATGATGCTGACACCAAAATGGGTGCCCGTTCAGAATGGATTAAGGGGAGGTGGAGACATGAGCGGAGAGGTTGCACTGGGGTGTTAACACTCCTTTTTTTGTTCTCAGCAAATGGAGACCGCCGCCGATGTGACTCTCCTCTCCCCTCTAAGGCTGATGTTGTAGGCTTCGGTGTGCAAAGGTGTTGTTCGCCTGTGACACCCACCACCCCCCTCCCCCTAAAAATAAATAAAAAAAATTGCCGATGTACAAGCTCACAACTCTGTG